>NC_083401.1:130854001-131158092 GCF_020745735.1 Hemiscyllium ocellatum
CTTCCTGGTTCAAATGAATGAAACGGTGCACTGACCTTATCACACAGTCAGTGCTGTCTAAATTTATTAAGAACAGTAGAAATAAGAACCTGATTGGCCTTTGCCTGTTCGTATCTGCTCTGCCATTTATTAAGGTTATGATTGATCTTCTGCTTCAACTCCGTATTCCATTATCTCATATCCCTCAATTTGCTTCAATCCAAACATCTAGTGATCTTTGTCATGAGAACATTTGAACCCTGACAGATCTTTGGGTTAGAAAATACTAACGATTCACAAGCTACTCAATTAAGAGATTTCTTATAATCTCAGATCTGTGTTCCAGCTTCCCTAATCAAGGAACTAAGTCCTCAGTAACCACCCTGTCAAGACCCATAAAAAAAAGTTACGTTTTAATTGGTCAACCCTTGTTTTTCCAAATCCAGAGTACGTAACGGTCTAGTCAATGCTATCTCTCCTCATAAGGCAATCACACATTTCAGCAGCGAGCTTCATGAACCTTTATTGCACTTTTCGGGCAAGATCCTTCCTTTGACAAGGAAATGAAAACTGCACACATTGCTCCAGGTATGGCCTCAACAAAGTCTTGTACAACTGCAGCAAGACCTTCATTGATATTCCAATTTCTTTGTAATAAAAACCAATATACTTGCCTTCCTAAATTCTTGATGTTTCACCATGTTAATTTTCAGTGATTCAAGTGCAAAAACATTTATGCACCTCTGAATGCAAACATTTTCCAGTTTCCCATCATTCAAAAGACATTGTTTATGTCTTCCTCCCAAAAGTGGATATCTTCATATTTTGCCATATTGTATTCAGGGACAGTCCCAACAACTTGACCATACTCTTTATATCCCTGCACCACCCCTGCATGTCCTCTTCATTGTTTACTTTCCTGCATAATTTACTTCTGTCGGCAAACTTGAATATATTACACTCTGTTCCTTCATCTAATCTAGAACATAAATTGAAAAGAGTTCAGGCCCAAGTATGCAGCTAGTTAAGTCAGCCAACCTAAAAAAAAGAGTTCTAGTTAGTCTGGCTCTCCCTATGTTTACTGGCCTATATTAATCCATTTTAATATTTTATCTCCAAACACATGATTCCTAATTTTTTATAAGTCTTTTGTGTCACACCGTGTCAAATGCCTTATGAAATTCCAAATAAACTAAATTCACTGTTCCCCATTATCCAACTTACTAGTCACATGCTCAAAAAATTCAGAGATTTGTCAAACACTATTTCCCTTTCATAAATCCATGTGATTCTGCCTAATCATGCTATGATTTTCTAAGAGTCCTGCTGCATGTTCTTACTAATTGATTCTAGTAATGTTTCTACTGATGTCAAGCCTGCTGGCCTATATAATTCCCAGTTTTCTCTCTTCCTCTTTCCTTAATCAGTGGTGCTATACTGGCCACCTTCCAATCATAGGGAACTGTTCTAAAATCTAAGGAATTTGGGAAAATCAAACCAATGCATTCACTATCTGTGTAGCTACTCCATTTAAAACCCTGGGATAGAGTTGCCTGGTCTACCAAAATTCTTGCCACTTTGTCCTATCAATTTCTTCAGTCATACTACTTTGTTTAACAGTTTCCTTACAGCTTTATGCTCTGCTGGATCCTTGGATTCCCACTGTCCGTGAATTACTTTTCTGGGTCTTCAATGACAAAGACAGATACAACATATTCATTTAATGTCTGCTGCATTGTTAATTTTACCTCTCTTAGCCTCTGGACGGTCTGTATTTATTTTCATTATTCTCTTCCTATTTACATAACTATTAATAGCTCTTGCTAACTTATTCTCATCCTCGGTTGGCCCCTTTGTTGTATTCAAAAATGCTCCCAATCCTCAGGTTTACGCTCTGTTTGACAACATTTTAAGCTTCATCCATGATAGACTAACCTAGAAAACTATCTTATACCCTTTCAAAGAATTGATCTGTCATACTATCAAGTCAAGTTCTGAAGAAGAGTCACAGTGGCTCAGTTGTTAGCACTGCTGCCTCACCGCACCAAGGTCCCAGGTTTGATTCCATCCTCGGGTGACTGTCTGTGTAGAGTTTGCACATTCTCCCTGTGTCTGTGTGGGTTTCCTCCGGGTGCTCCAGTTTCCTCCCACAACCCAAAAGATGTGCAGGTTAGGTGAATTGGCCATGCTAAATTGCCCCATAGTGTTAGGTCAATTAGTCAGAGGGAAATGGGTGTCGGAGGGTCGATGTGGACTGGTTGGGCCAAAGGGCCTGTTTCCACACTGTAGGGAATCCAATCTAATCTAATCTAAAACCCAAAAGCTAACTCTGATTTCTCTCCATATCTGCTGCCAGACCTGCGTAGTCTTTCTGGCAATTTCTGTTTTTGTTCTTGATTTCCAGCATCTGCCGTTCTTTCTGTTTTTACACTGTTACTCAAATCTGGTTTACTCAGTTCGTAGGACGCTTCATGTCCCCATGATTACTGCATAATTACATGGACCCTAAATTATAACCATGGTTAAATGAGCAGATGCACAACTCCAACTAAAACTCTCTGCCTATTGCTGTTTACTAGCTCATCTCAAACTGATCCCACTCGATTCTTACACCACAATCTTTTTCCCATCCTGTATTGACAGAGTTAACTCTCTTTCCTTATCTTTTGCCTATCCCTTCTAAGTGTTAGGTGTCAAGAAAATATTTCATTTTTATTATGAATACAAAGGAGGACTGGAGAAATTATTTTTGTTCTATACCACATTATTTCTACAAATTTCTTCTTTCATTTGAACACTGCAAATAAATTAAAATTAGCACAACTTACTTTTGTTTTTCTGCACTGTCAGCTTTTAAAGAGTTTTTCGAGAATTTCTTCTTGTCAGCTTTAGTTTGGCATGCTTAGAGGTCTAACAGTTTTATTGTGTTTAAAGTGATAATTATACAGCCTTATGATTGTTGTAAAAATGTTCAATTATAGAGTCATAAAACACGGAAACAGGCCCTTTGGTCCAACCATTCCGACCATAATCCCAAACTAAACTAGTCCCTCCTGCTTGTATTTGGCCCGTACCTCTCTAACCATTTCTTATTCAAGTACTTATCCAACCATCTTTTGAATGGTGTAACTGTACCTTCATGCACCACTTCCTCTGGAAGTTTATTCCACACACGAACCATTGTGTAAAACAAACTGCTTGTCATGTCTTTTAAAAATCTTTCTCCTCTCATCTTAAAAATATGCTCCCTTGTCTTTTATTCCCCACTCTGGGGAAAACTGACCTGCCATTCATCTTATCTATGCCCTTCATGATTTTATAAACTTCTATAAGGTCATCCCTCAACCTCCTACACTCCAGTGAAAAAAGTCCCAGCTTATCTCTCTTCATAACTCAAACCCGCTATTCACCGCAACATCCTGGAAAATCCCTTCTGAACCCTCTCCAGCATAACAATAGCTTTCCTATGACAGAGCAACCAGAACTGGACACTGCACCCCTGAAGAGGCTTCAGCAGCCTATATAAATAAAATGAATGCATCTAACTAAAAGAAAACTCACAGCTTAGTACTTACATGGCAGGATGTTTTTATATCTGTTTTTCCTCCGATTATCTTTTGTTTGTCCAATTAAACATTCATCCAATGGTTTCAGATCTTGTAGATGCTGTTAAAATATATACATGATTAATCTAAAAGAACTGCAGCTTGTGCAAAACATTATTTATAATACAATGCATATAATAATGAAAAAGCAAAATACTGCAAATATTGGACCTCTGAATTAAAAACAGAAAAGAGTGGAGATATTCTACATGTGGGGCAGCATCTGTGGAAATAGAAGATGGGTCAAGAGTTTGGGTGATGTCCTTTCATCTGAAGTGAAAAAGTTAGAAACACAAATAGTTTCAAATTACAGTACAGGATGAGGTGGGGGCGGGGAGGCGCATTGCATACGGATAAACAGAAGGAATGGTCTGTGATAGGGTAAAACACAGGGGAGATCAAAAAGACAAAAAGGGTTATGGTAGGGAGTATAATCAGGAGATAATTTCTCTGCGCTAAACAGGATGGTTATTCTCAAGCTGATGCTGGGTCAGATTAAATGACAACGAGTTGGATGCATCACTTTTCATTCAAAGAATCCAAGCTGATATATGAGTGAGGCATACTGTACACTGAGCACTGGCACAAACAAAGTGAAATTATATGAATTAGGAATGGGAATAGGCCACTAGGCCCCTTACGTTACACTACCATTCAATAAGACCATGGCCGAACTAATTATTTCACATTCCTGCCTACCCCTGGTAAACTATCAACCCTTGCTGAGCAAGAATCTGTCACCGCTGCCTTAAAACTACGAAAGCACTCTGCTTCCGCTGCCTTTGGAGGAATAGTGCCAGAGACGTATGTTCTTCTGTGAGAAAAATATTCTGATCTCAGGCTTCAATGAGAGATTCCTTTCAAACAGTTGTTTAGATTCTCCCACAGGTGGAAATATCCTTTCCACATCAATCCTGTGAAGATGTCTCAGGATCTTAAGTGTTTCAACCAAATCACCTGCTACTCTTCTGCAACTGGAATGAAACTAAGTTTTGCAGGAATCCACACTAACCAAATATGTGCAAACGTTCAAATGCACAGATTATTTAGACATTAGTATCACAGGTGAGAGGAGGGTTTATTTTGGACTCAACAAAGTATACAGAGCAACTTTACTGTGACCATGACTTTTAAACAATGCAGCAAAACAGTTAATTTTAGTAATAGCTATATTAAGTAACAACCGAATATCTTTTAATTTCTGAATCCTGTTTTGAATAAGAGTCAGACTGAACTTGAAATGTTAATTCTGTTTCTCTATCTACAGATGCTGACAGACCTTCTGATTTTCTCCAGTATTCTGAGTTTGTTACACACTTAATTTTAGTACATACCTCAAACTCCTGTGATGGAATCTGCTGATCTAGCAATCTGTGTAATGTTTTAACAATGGCATCCAGTTTGGAGCCTGTGTACTGACTTGCAAGGGGCACCTTTACAACAGAAAGCGTAGCAAGCTTCTCTTTAGTTATTGGCCATTCATCTACAAAAGTTAAAAAAACAGATCAACTCAAAATAATCCAGAAAGTCAATAAAACAAAATACACCATTATTAGTCTGTCATGCAGACACAAAAGGATTATAGTTAAACTGGAGCTCAAATCAAAACTTTGTTTTCACAATGTGTGTGCAGGTCTTAAGAATGCAGCAGAATAATTTGTTTTATAATAATTTAAAGTTTCTGTGTTTAATAAGTTCAATTATACACATGGGCATGTATACATCAAATTACATGTTTATTTTGCAAGCTAGAGAGAGTTTGAGACCATGCTCAACTTCTCCTCTACTACTTGTTTTATTTGGGTTAGATACGTTTTTGGCAAGATGGTGGAGGTGGCAGGAGAGGTGGTGTTCGGGCTCCTAGCCTGTCCGCTCCATCTTGCGTGGTCGGCTGCATTCTTCTTTCTTGTTTTTCAAGTTTTATTTTCTTTATTTAACTTTTCTGAATCAAATTAATCTTTTCTTTTAGCTGCAGCTTGGTGATGGAGAGAGGCTACAGAGAGTTATGAGTAGCAGATCTGGTCCATTCCTTATGGTTTGAGCAACTGTTCTAGTGTCAATGAACATAGAACATTACAGTGCAGTATAGGCCCTTTGGCCCTCGATGTTGAGCCAACCTGTGAAACCAAGCTGAAGCCCATCTAACCTACACTGTTCTATTTTCATCCATATTCTATTTAAATGCCTGTAAAGTTGGCGAGTCTCCTACTGTTGCAGGCAGTGCATTCCACACACCTACTACTCTGAATAAAGAAATTATCTCTGACATCTGTCCTCTATCTATCATCCCTCAAGTTAAAGCTACGTCCCCTTATGCTAGCCATCACCATCTGAGGAAGAAGGCTCTCATTGTTCACCCTATCTGACCCTCTGATTATCTTATATGCCTCAATCAAATCACCTCTCAACCTCTTTAATGAAAATAGTGTGGCCGCACCAGAGTTTTGTACAGCTGCAGCATGACCTCATGGTTCCGAAACTCAATCACTGTACTAATAAAAGCAAGCACATTGTATGCCATCTTAACAACCCTATCAACCTGGGTGGCAACTTTCAGGGATCTATGTACATGGACACTGAGATCTCTCTGCTCATCTACACTACCAAGAATCTTATCATTATCCCAGTACTCTTTATTCCTGTTGTTCCTTCCAAAGTGATTCACCTCATCCTTTCATGCATAAAACTCCATTTGCCAACTCTCAGCCCAGTTCTGCAGCTTATCTATGTTCCTCTGTAACATATAACATCATTCAGCACTATCCACAACTCTACCGGTCTTCGTGTCACCTGCAAATTTACTAACCCATCCTTCTACTCCTTCATCCAGGTCACTTATAAAAATGACAAGCAGCAGTGGACCCAAAACAGATCCCTGCGGTACACCACTGGTAACTGAACTCCAGGATGAATATTTCCCATCAATCACCACCTTCTGTCTTCTTTCACCTTGCCAATTTCTGATCCAAACTGCTAAATCACTCTCAATCCCATGCCTCCATATTTCATGCAATAGCTACCATGGGGAACCTTATCAAATGCCTTACTGGAACCATATATACCATATCAACTACTTTACCCTCATCCACCTATTTGGTCACCCTCTCAAATAACTCAATAAAGTTTGCGAGGCACACCTTACCCTTCACAAAACCATGTTGACTATCCCAAATCAAATTATTCCTTACTAGACTATAATAAATCCTATCTCTTATAACCTTTTCCAACACTTTACTTACAACCGAAGTAAGGCTCACTGGTTTATAATTGCCAGGGTTGTCTCTACTCTCCTTCTTGAATAAGGGAACAACATTTGCTATCTTCCGGTCTTCTGAATTGGGGTCCATTCATTTCTTCTCATGTTTTGGCAACAGTGACAGACTGAATGATCTCTTGGTCTTCGGCAGTTAGTTTGGATGGTCAATTGCTTCTTGGAAGTTGAGATGGAAGTTGAGAGTTCAGACAGTCTCCAGGCTATGGCGGTGGCTGGAGTATCGGTAGTGGCTTTGGCAGGGGTGGTGTTCTGGGTCCGGTCAGTGGAGTTAGGGGCTGCTTCAGTGTGCTTCCTCCTTGGTGTTGTGGCCTTTGAGACAGCTTCAGCAACTGCGGAGTATGGCAGTCTCCCACAGCCATGTAGGAAATCAGTAAGCCGTGGATGGAACAAATAATGAAATTTGCCCTAACTTTCTATGATTTATTTCTTTTCATAATATATGTAATTAAAATGACACCAGCTTATGGCGACTTATACACGTTACTTTATTTTCATAAATAAATTAATAATATTATTCCTTGAGACTCTACCAGTAACAATGTATCATTTTGAGAAAATAGTCCAATAAATTCCATATGTTTGATGTAATTCCTGTCAGACTAATGAAGGAATGCACCATCAGGGCAACAAGTTCTTGATCACTTATAAACTGTTTGAGTTTGGGTATTATTTGTATGATAAACAGATTAAACACAAATGGCGTAGCAAAATAATCTGACAGCAAAACCTATTCAGATAATTCATTTTAGAACTGTTTTAAATGTATCCGCAGCTTTCATGTGAAGCTTGAGTTAAAAATCCTACCCACAATCTTTTCTCTAAAATTCACACTGGGCGTCATTTTATTGCTATGTTGAATCATATCTACATATGGTATCAAAGCAGAAAATATTTCAACTTAATCATGTGACCATCAATGACACAGCACCTCAATGCAGTAAAGAGAAGTTTCCAGAGTGAGGATGATTCAGCAAGTTGGTACTGGGTGTTGGAGGGAAAAGTTCAGTCCTGTTACTTTGAAAATAGTACCATATGATTTAACAGATATTTATGATTTATTTTAAGTCATGAATTCTATGTCATGACTTGAATATTTAAGGTGAAGCAAGTTTAGAAAACATGTACCATTCCTCAATGATATCAATTCATTATCCTAATGCAAATGATGAAAACTCTGCATAATTATAAAATGAATGATTCTAGGTTACCTATTGATGAAACATCTTGTTGCAAAGTATCAACTGGAAGTTCCTCACTCCTCCAGGCAACCTCACCCTTCCCTGTATTCTCCATGTGTGTTTGGCTGGAGACCCTATCACAATTGAACAATTATAATGCAGTTGTTTAACATGTAATGTCAGCACAAATCTATATTTAGCCTGCAATAGATAATTAGATAATCACAGTATGGGGATAGGAATTGATGTAAAATTGCCAACAACCAATTTTCGATTTTGAGCCATTATATTAAGTACTGTTAAGCTACCATAGTCTGATCATAAAATACTGCCAATATAAAAACAGGTACTTTGCATGTAAATAATGAGTGTTGATAACTCAACACTATATGCCAGCTTTACTTGAGCAAAGATTAGAATTGACTCGGACTTCAAATATTTTCATATAAATGCAACGTATTTCTACTGATTCAAATAACAACTCTTTAAAAACAATGCTTTCAATTAAGCAAGTGTTAAGTTTATGTAAGGTCAGGGCTTACAAGTTGACTTTTGCAGCTTTGAAATTCTTTCAAAAGTCAGGATTTGACTCATCCCCAGAGTACAAAATGTGAACTGCCAATATTATTACAGAAGGACCCATTTCTGTTCGATCGGTCAGTGTGTGTGGTTTGCTCTGTATAGGCATGTCTTAAACTCTTGGGCATCTTCTTGGCAACATAGCCAATATTGAATACTTGATTCCATGCACTGACTTGTAAGACAAATGTAATCTTGAACTTTCAGTTCAGAGGCAAGTTTAAGGTCAACTTCCAATGCAATTACTGCCCTAAATCTACGTTAATTAGCTGAAAACCAGAAATGTGAGTTTCTACCTGTATGCAAAGAATAGAACATATATTCTGACTCAACAATATTGGGCTATCTTCCATGCCGAAATAAAAACAGGAAAAGAAAAAGTTTCCTGCTAAAATGCTGAATGAGAATAAAATGGAACTGGGAACTAGGACAGCTTTGAGATCGCGTGAGGCAATGCTGATGAACTTGCAGGTTGAGTGTGTGCACGTGATGTCACATCGCACTGAACGTAGATTACAGGATGTTGCGGGGACAGCGATCTGGGAAGTGCTTTGCGTCTTGGGGATACCTGTAATCCTGGACTGGGTTCAAAACTTGAAGAATGGAATCTCTGTTGGAATTTGAGTGGGCCTGGTACAGCCAGTGAGGAAGGAGATGTGACTGTGAAAGCAAGTTTTGGCAAACACTTTATGAAACACTAGAAGTTAGATCGTAAGTAATGAAGTGAACAAATCAACAAGATTAAGATGGAAGATGAAGATTAAGAATAACAGAACCTTAAAGTGAACATTCCTGGAGGAGAAGTGGTAGTGAGTTTAACACTTAAATAAAAGCAAAATACTGCATGCTGGAAATCTGAATGAAAAGCAGAAAAAATATTGGAGAAACAGCAGATATGATAGCATCTGTGGAAAGAGAAAGAATTAAGATTTTGAGTCCAATATGACTCTTACTTAGAACTTATTTTATATGCTGGGTTGATTTAGAGGCTGGAGTCAGGATCTGAAGTATATCAAATTCATGATAACAGTTCTCATTTGTGTACTGTATCTATATTTGTCCACCTGTAATGCTATGGGTTATATTATTCTGAGGGGCAACCTGTAAATAAAAACATTAATCTAAGATTATAACTGCAAAAATTTAATTTGTTTTTGAGATCATTCTTAAAATGTTATTGGAACAACATTTGGGAATTCGCCACTAATATGCTATTGCATTTTAAAGCAATTACTGGATTTTAAATATGAATACTGGACACAAGGTCAGCAATTCACTTGTAAAATAGATATGCATTTCAATCAAAAAAGAAAGTATCTGCAAGGAACTTGAAGATAGGATTTAAACATGTCTTACTTATCAACTATTCACCATGATCTTCCTTGCTTGATAAGAATTGCAGGGAGCATAATATGGTCCTACTGCCATTTTTTTTAAACAATATATCAGAAATGAGCGTAACAGATTATTCGCAATATTACAACTATACTATTTTGTATTATTATGGTGCAGAATCTGATTAGTTAGTAACCTAGCTTTGCATTCTTCAAATCTATTGGGAGAGATTACCTTTCAGATGCATCTTCAACAGAGACCTCTTGAATTGTTTTCTCTATGCTGGTTGATAAATGATAATCATTCTTTCTGGGTTGCTGTAAAATTAATTAAAAATGTTATTGACCAGTAACAAACAATGGAAAAAAAACTTTAAGAAAAGCCAGTAATTCTATGAAGAATGATACCTTGCATTTTCAATACCAAGAGAAGATCTAGACAATCTATTGCAAAAGGCTTAATGTACTGTTTTACAGGGATAAAACTCAACTATTGCCCTCAATTTTAAAGGAGGGAATGAGAATGAAGTGTATGATTCCTGAAATGAAAGGAGAATCTAGAGCCAACGCAGACCTAGCCTTTAACATAAATTGTCTGGATCCTGGGATAGAAAATTAGAACAGACTTTGCACATGTAACAATCAGCACCAAGTCACAATTGCTGTTCTATTGGCAAAGATAACTGTCCAAACCCTTCTCCGGCAAGAATTTCATTCTCAGGTAACTTTGCTGATGATCGGAGTATACTGATAATTGGTTGGATAGAATTCATCCTGCATTTTGTGGCTAGGACATAGTTGACAACTTTCCACATTACTGGGTAGATGCCAGTGTTGAAGCTTTACTGGAACAGCTACAAACCTTACCACAAAGTCAAGCTGACACAGCAAATATAAACAGCAGTCATAGCCCACCGTGAACTTCTGCCATATCTGAATCAGCACGCATCATGCTGTTTCCCACATGTTAATCTGCATAGGAATGGTCAATAATGAAGTCACAAAGTATGACTTTCAAAGTGACTTACTAAATGATTCAATTAGCTTCTTCATTAAAGAACTGTCATCCTCTATTCATCATCCATTTTATCGCCTAGCTTTGTAGTCAACTAATTATTTGTTCATTGCTCCAAAAACTCCCTTTTAAATTCTCCAATCTGGTGTCTGGATTTACTCAAAGGACTGACAACGTTTTAGTCATAGAATTCCTACAATGTGGAAGTAGACCATTTGGCTCATTGAGTCTACACTGCCCCTCTGAAAAGCATTCCACGCAAACTAATGCCCCTACCTGACCCCTCATTTCCCATGGCTAACAGTCCTGATGAAAGATTCTGAGCTGAAATGTCGATTTCCCTTCTCCTCTGATGCTGCTTGACCTGCTGTGCTTTTTCCATCTCAACTTGGACTCTCCAGCATCTGCAGTTCTCACTACCTCCGTGGCTAACCCAGCTAGACTGCACATCCCTGAACACTACAGGCAATTTAGCCTGGCCATTATGGCCAATTTCACTGCACATCTTTGGACTGTGGAAAGAAACTGGTGCACCCAGAGGAAACTTACGCAGACACAGGGAGAATGCGCAAACTCCAAACAGATAGTTGCCGGAAGCTGGAATTGATCATGGATCCCTCAGCACAGCCAGTCTGCTGCCTCAAATCACCATATATGCTGATGACTGTCCCTTATAAGCTAGACTGACCTTTAATCAGCACTGTTCTTATTGACTATTTCACTCTCATCTACTGTGAAGCACCTCTTGGTGGTTCCAATGGTGCCAGAAAATATTCAATGCTTATTGCCTTTTTCTCTTTTGACTGGCTCCTTGACAGATTTTATTAGATGTCAGTGTCAGGCCATCTTTAGCAGTGCAAAGGAGATGCAGGAAAGGCCCTAATGAAAACTTGCTTCTTCCAGTGCAGCAACCTAGATTCTTGGGGAAAATGTCAATTCCATCCTGGAACTTTTCAACACTGAAGGTCACTCATTGAACTTCTTGTAGGCTAACTGCATCCCGGAGCATTTTAAAGGCAGTATTTCAGTAGGCAGCCAAAGATCTCTCTGGATATGTCTCATTGAAGTGGGTAAGAAGGTATACTCATTATCTCTGACCAAATTTTCAAAGGCCAGTATAAAATTCCTGGCACTCCCAAAAAATCCCAGTCAATTGTCTGAACAGGGTCGCAAAAAATATTGATTACTACTGAAGTTTAATTAGCGAGAAACATTTCAGTTCACCTCAGCTCTATTTAAGAGAGGACCTGTTGAAAGCAGCAAACTGCGCACAGGTCTGGAGAGAGAGATCACATCTAGAGTGAGACATAACCCAGGAAAGCATATAGTTTGGAGGCAGCATAGGATTTTAGTGCAGAAGGGAAATTTTTTGCCTTTTCATTTCACAGTTTGTAAGGTCTTTTTAAAGGATTAATTGAATTCTTTGAGGAGATAATAAACAAATTAGACAAAGGTGAGTCAGTGAGTATGATCTCCTTGGATTTCCAGAAGGTGTGAGGTTAAAAGATTTTTTTCAAGAATGGCAGCTGGTGACTAGTGGAGTTCCACGAGTGGTCAGTGTTGAGACCACAATAATTCACATTAAATATCAACACTCTGGAGAAAGGAACTGAGGACATTGTTGCTAAGTTTGCAGATGACACAAAGATTGGTGGAGGGACAGGAAGTGTTGAGGTAGTGGGGAGGCTGGGGTAGGATTTTGGCAGGCTAGGAGACTGGGCAAAGGAAGTAGCAGATGGAATACAATGTGGGAAAAGGTGAGATGATGCACTTTGGTACAAAGAATAAAGGAGGTAATTATTTTCTAATTGGGGAAAAGCTTCAAAAATCTGATGCAGAATGGGACTTAGGACACCTAGTTCAGGATTTGTGTATGTAAGGAAGAAAGTGGCATTGGTGGTGGTGATGATGGGGTCCACAGGAGGTTTAGAAGAATGATCCCAGTGATGAAATGAGGAGTGGTGGAAGATTCTGAGTGTGCACTCAGTGGGAGTTTAGAAAGATGAGGGGGGATCTTATTCAAACATATAGAATACTAAGAGGCCTGGATAGAATAGATTTGGGGAAAAAGTTCCCACAAGTAGGAGAGACCAGGACTTGAGGGCACAGTCTCAGAGCGAAGGGACCACCCTTATGAACAGAGTTGAGAACGAAATTCTTCAGCCAGAAGGTGGTGAAATCTTTGGAACCCATTGATGCAGAAAGCTGTGGAGGCCAAGCCATTTAATCCAGAGATTGATAGGCTCTTGATTAGTAAGGGGGTCAAGAAGATTAAGTCACAAAGGATCTCTGGTGTGTTGCTAAATTGATTACAACACTTGCTTTGACTTAGAAGACAATGGGTTAGTTGTGGAGAGGTGCTTTTCTGACTGGAAGTCTGTGACCAGTGATGTTCCAAAAGGATCAGTGCTGGGACTTCTGTTGTTTGTAAAATATAAACGATTATGGATGAAAATGTAGGTTTTGTGATTAGTAGACTGGCAGATGGCATGAAAATTAGTGGAGTTATAGACAATGAGGAAGGCTAACAAACAGTACAGCAGAATATAGATTGGCTGGAATGTTGGGCAGAAAAATGGCAGATGGAGTTTAATCTGGACAAGTCATAGAGATGTACAGCACAGAAACAGACCCTTCGGTCCAACCCGTCCACGCCGACCAGATATCCCAACCCAATCCCATCCCAACCCAACCCAACCCAATCCCAACCCTCACCAGCGTCCGGCCCATAACCCTCCAAACCCTTCCTATTCATATACCCATCCAAATGCCTCTTAAATGTTGCAATTGTACCAGCCTCCACTACATCCTCTGGCAGCTCATTCCATACACATACCACCCTCTGTGTGAAAAAGTTGCCCCATAGGTCTCTTTTATATCTTTCCCTTCTGACCCTAAACCTATGTCCTCTAGTTCTGGACTCCCCAACCCCAGGGAAAAGACTTTGTCTATTTACCCTATCCATGCCCCTCATAATTTTGTAAACCTCTATAAGGTCGCCCCTCAGCCTCTGACGGTCCAGGGAAAACAGCCCCAGTCTGTTCAGCCTCTCCCTGTAGCTCAAATCCTCCAACCCTGGCAACATCCTTGTAAACCTTTTCTGAACCCTTTCAGGTTTCACAACATCTTTCTGAAAGGAAGGAGACCAGAATTGCATGCAATATTCCAACAGTGGTTGTGTCGATGGTGATACATTCTGGGAGGCCAAATGCAAGAGGAAAGCATACAATAAATGGTAGGACCTTAAGAACACTGATATGTAGTGGGATCTTGGGGTGCAAATCCATAGCTTCTTGGAAATAGCAACACAAGTAGGTGAGGTCAGAAAGGCAGTGTATGGCATGCTTGTCTTCTTCAGTCAGGGCTGAGTATAAAATTGGCAAGTTATATGGCAGCAGTTTAAAAAAAAACCTTCAGTTAGGCCACATTTGGCCAATTGCACGCAGTTCTGGTCACCACACTATGGGAGGGATTTGGAGGCTTTGGAGAGGGCGGAAGAGAGGTTGAACAGGATGTTGCCTAGATTGGAGGTATATTAGCTATAAAGAAAGGTTGGACATACTGAATTGATCTTGCTACAGCACCACAGAAGTGGCAATCTGACAGAAGCATATAGAATTATGCGAGGCTTGTTGGAACTTTTTTCCCCCAGGATAGAAATGTCAAATATGAGGGGGCATAGGTTTAAGGTGACAGGGAAGAAGTTTAAAGGAGATGTGCGAGTCAAGTTTTTTGTTTATACAGAGGGTGGTAGGTGCTTGGAATGTGCGCTGAGGAGAAACAATAGAAGCAGAGGTGATAGCAATGTTTAACAGGCACTTAAATAACACATGAACAGGCAGGGAATAGAGGGCATGGAACATGTGCAGACAAGTGGGATTAGTTTAGATTGGCACCATGGTGGACACAGACATGATGGGCTGTACTGTTCTATGTTCTACATTGAACTGTGCACAATCTCAGAACATCCCAAAGCACTAAACAACTAACAAACTATTGTTGCCATATGGGAAAACTGTACACCAATTTACACAGTCCTAAAAACAGTAAGATTAATAACCAAGATTATCAGTGTTTGCTTATGTTCATTGTGACATTAATCCAAGTCAGGACTCTGGTAGAAGTATCTCCTCCCCTTTATTGAAAAGTTCCCTGGGATCTTTGATGCCCAGATGAGACAGTAGTTGTGTGCTGACATCATTTATCACCTGAAAGACTGCACAAATGCAATGAATTGTCAAACTAGTTTGTGTGTTCAAGTCTAGGATTGGCTCTTGGAGTGACAATTTTATTGAATGTAGTGCTAAAGCATCTCATAATAAGGAAGGCATATGGAATTTTGACATTTTTGCTAAAGGAATAGAATATAAAAGTAGGGAAATGTTGTTTCAGCTGTACCAAGCAATATTGAAACCACCCCTGAAGTATATATACCATTTTGATTCCCTTAAATGAGGAGGGATGCAGCTTTATTGGGAACAGTTCAGAGGAAGTTCAGATTGCTTCTAAAGGTGAGGGGTTTGTCTTATGAAGGGAGACTGGACAGTTTAGACCTACATTCTCTGGAGGTTAGAAGAATGGGAGGAGATCTGTATGTAAGTTACCTCGCTGAGCTTAAAGGTTACAGCACTGATGTAGGGAGGATGTTTCCTCATGTGAGGTAATCTAAAATGATGGGTCATAGTTTTCGGCAAATTAGCAGCAGATTTGAAACAGAGATGATGATAAATTACTTCTCTCAAAAGGTCATGAAACTGTGGAATTCACTACCCAGAATATAGTGATTGATGAGACATTGAGTAAATTTAAGGAGGGGTTAGACAGATTTTAAATTAATTAAAAAGGGTTATGGAGAGACCGTACTAAAGTGGAGTTGAGGTCAAGATGAGATCAGTGTGGTACATGCTACTATTGCTATTAATCAAAGTTGTACAAACTTATTCAAATTAGGATCGTTAATTACCTCAGGGGAATCTTCAGGCAATGATAAACCTTCATAATCTGTATCCTCAGATTTAGCAGACATTTCTTCTTCCTTCAGTTCACCTATATATTCAACAGTATCAGGTGTCTTCACAAAATGTGTACCTTTCCCTGTCCAAGAAATAAAAATAAACCTTTCCTTTAAAACAATGATACAATGAAGCTTGAGACTCCCCGAGTGCCCTTTCATTTCTGGGAACCACCCAGATTAAATAGACTGATATCACTCCTCTGTTAACTGCACTCCCTCAGTTAACAGATAAACACACCTGCTTATCAGAATTACTATTATGCATTAATTTGAATACTTTACCTTCTTATATATTATAAACCACTTTAGCCAACTAATTGCCTGATAAATGTGGGGCTCTTTACAGGTGTATATATTCTCACCAGGCTCATTACTTGTATTTTTAAAGTTATAAATGATTTTCACCAAAGCACTAAATACAGTCAAGCTTCTGACAAGTGTCCGTTCAAAACAACACAACTATTACATAATAGGTATTCTGGTAAATACATATAATCGGTTATGACACAATAACATTTTAGAGTGTTGCAAGATCACCAAATTCTGAAGGGAAATTCAGTTCAGTTCAGTCTTGAACTTTTAATGCTTTGTTAAGCTAAGAGATTTTAGTGGATAACTACAGAGTCTTCTAGTTCCTCCATCACTCTCAGTAACAGAATAGTTCTGGGTTAAAAATAGGACAAACCAAGTGCAGAATGAAATTACACGTTCTCATCCCCACAAATGTGCCTCAACCATAAACTTGTAAGAGCTTTCTGTAGTGCATCAGTGCAAATTTTCTGTTTACCACAACATCTGATTTATGATCTGGACACTCACACAGCAGGTTTATACATAATTACCAACAAAGAAACGGACTCCTAGCTCATAAGAACATTAGAACTAGGAACAGGACTAGGTCATCTGGCCCTTCGATCCTGCTCCACTGATCTTTTCATGGCCTCAGCTCCACTTACCAGACCTCTCACTGTAACCTTTAATTCCTTTATTGTTCAAAAAAAAAAATTAGCTTTAAAAATATTTACTGAAGTAGCATCCACTACTTCTCTGGGCTGGGAATTCCATAAATTCACAACCCTCTGGGTGAAGAAGTTCCTTCCCAATTCCTAAATGTAATGCTAATTTTGAGGCTATGCCCTGTTGTCCTAGTTTCACCTGCCAGTGGAAATATCTTTTCTACTTCTATCTTACCTATTCCCTTCACAATTTTATATGTTTCTATAAGATGCCCCCTCCTCCTTCTAAATTCCAATGAATGCAGTCCTAGTCTACTCAGTGTCTTCTCATAAGCCAACCCTCTCAACTCTAAAATCAACCTAGTGAACCTCCTCTGCACCGCCTTCAGTGCTAGTACATCCTTTCTCAAGGAAGGAGACCAAAACTGCACAGTATTCTAGGTGTAGCCTCACCAGCACCCTGTACAGCTGCAAAATAACCTCCCTGCTTTTAAACTCAATTTCTTTAGCAACGAAGGACAAAATTCCATTTGCCTTCCTAATTACCTGTTGTACCTGAAGACCAATCTTCTGTGATTCATGCGCAAGGACACCCAGGTCCCTCTGCATAGCAGTATGCTGCAACTTTTTACCATTCAAGTTATAATAATTTTTACATTACTCCATCCAAAATGGATGATTTCAAATTTATTACCATTGTATTCCATCTGCCAGACCTTTGCCCACTCACTCAAAGTACCTATGTTCCTCTGCAACATTTCACAGACCTCTGCACACTTTGCTCTGCCACTCATCTTAGTGTCATCTGCAAAACTGATACACTACACATGGTCCCCAACTCCAAAACATCTATGCAAATTGTGAATAATTACAGTCCCAACACTGATCCCTGAGGCACTCCACCAGTTACTGATTGCCAAGCAGAACAGCCCTCATTTATCCCCACTCTTTACTTCCTGTTAGCCAATCTATCTTCTAACCATGCTAATACTTTACCCCTAACACCATGCATCTTATCTTATGCAGCAGGCTCTTGTGCAGCACTTTGTTGAAGGCCTTTTGGAAATCTAGGTACACCACGTCCACTGGGTTCCCATTGTCCACCTTGCTCATAATGTCTTCATAGATTTCCAAAAGATTAGTTAAGCATGACCAGTCCTTCATGAACCCATGCTGCATCTGCCCAAAGGGACAATTTCTATCTAGTTGCCTTGCTATTTCTTTCTTGATGATAGACTCAAGCATCTTCCCCAGGACAGAGGTTAAGTTAACTGGTCTACAATTCCAAATCTTTTGCTTACTACCCTTTTTGAACAGTGGCATCACATTTGCTGTTTTTCAATCTGCTGGAACTGCCCCAGAGCCAACAAATGTTGGAAAATTAGCACAAGTGCACTTGCTATTTCTCCCGCCATCTCTTTTGATAACCTGGGATGCATTCAATCAGGGCCAAGAGACACATTTATCCTGAGCTCCATTAGCTTGCCCAACACTACCTCGCCATGATAGCGATTGTTTCCAGGTCCTCACCTGCCTTTATCTCTTTGTCAATTACTGGCATGTCATTAGTATCCTCCACTGTGAAGACTGACACAAAATACCTGTTCAGTGCTTCAGCCGTTTCATCATATCCCATGACTAAATGCCTCTTCTCATCCTCTAAAGGACCAACATTTAGTTTAACCACTCTTTTTTGTTTTACATGTTCAGAGAAACTTTTGCTATCTGTCTTTATATTCTGTGCTAGTTTTTTTTCCTGTTTTATTTTACTTTTCTTTATAGTTCTTTTTGTGGTTTTCTGTGCACCTTTAAAGCTTTCTCAATCTTCTAGTTTCCTGCTGATCTTAGCCATTTTGTATGCCTTATCTTTCAATTTGATAGCCCTTCCTTATTTCCTTGGACACCCATGGCAGATTACCCCTTTTCTTACAGTCCTTCCTTTTCACTGGAATATACTTTTGCTGAGTACTTTGCAAGTCCTCCACTGCTTGTCAACTGTCCCACCATGAAGTCCTTGTTTCCAGGCTACTTAGCTAACTTCTTCCTCATCCTATTGTAGTCTCCCTTGTTTAAGCACAGGACACTGGTATTAGAATTTATCTTCACACTCTCCACCTGTATTCTAAATTCAACCATTCTGTGATCATTCCTTCCAAGAGGATCCCTAACTATGAGGCCATTAACTATTCCTGTCTCATTTCACAAGACCAGATCTTGGAGAGCTTTCTCCTTCACTGGTAAACTATTGCGGTACACTCAACAAACACCTCCTCAAGGCTACCCTGACCAAGCTGGTTCAAACAATCAACAGGTAGAAAAAAATCTCCCCATTATAATTGCTCTCCCATTTTCACAAGCATTAGTTATTTTTTTGTTTATTGCCTGCCTCAATGTGATGTTAATATTTGGTGGCCTATAGACTATGCCTATCAGTGACATTATCTTCTTGGAATTTCTAATTTCCACCCAAATGGATTCAACCTTATTCTCCATAGAACCTATACCATCCCTCAGCACTGCCCTGATGCCGTCCTTGAATATCAGAACTACACCACCTCCCTTACTTTCCTGTCTGCCCTTCCAAACAGTCAAATACCACTGCATATTTAATTCCCAGCAGTGACCATGCTGTAGCCATATCTCCATAATGGCTACCAAATCTAATTCATTCATGATGATTTGTGCCATTAACTCACTGATCTTGTTATGAATGCTGCGAGCATTCAGGTAAAGTGCTCTTATGCTCAACGGGACAGTGCTAACTTTTACACTCAAAGTGAACCTTTTATTCTTTTCACTTTGCCATTATATTTCTTTAAACCCTGTCTCCTTTAGGTATGTACCAGCATACACCAAGACGGCATCCGTCTCATTCCACTTTTCATCTGAATGCTTCAGACAACCATTTTGAATTTACAAGGCCCAATCTCCTCAGTTTTCAATTCCATCCCTCTGCAGTCTGTTTAAACACATTCTGAGAATATTGTCCAGACATATAAATTGCAGGAGCAAGAATTGAATTTTCCAGACTCAGTTGACAGTATGCTGTTCCTGAAGCCATACCCACACCTGTGTGCTTCTACTGCTTTTGGTCTTTTTGCCATTTGCCATACAATTAAATTAAAATTCCAAGTGCCAGTGGTGAACGTGTAAAATACGTGTGTTTAAGCATGAGGGAAACATTTTATTGGTGAAACTTACCATTCCATGGCCATGACTAGCGGGTTATAAAGAACCTCCTGGAGAAAAGAAAGGTTCTGGTTCCTGGTTACAACTTTGTTGGCAAAGACCAGTGGCTGTCTACTATAATATATCCCCTGAATGCTTGCACCTTGTCTATAACCCCAAACCATCACCTCTCCACCTCCCCATAACTCAGGAACCCCAGACTTTCTAGAGCAGGCCATCTAGTCCATTGAGTCAATTCCAACTCAGGGATTCTCTTGTCTCCCAAAACTCAAACTGAATAATTCAATGACTCAGTCTCCACTTTTTTCTGAGGAAAGGAATTCTACATATTAATGAACCTGAGAAAAAGTTCTCCATCTTAAAAGAGAGCTGACTTACCCTTTGTGTCTACTAGTTCTAGTCTTCTCCAAAGGAGGAATTCTTCTGATATGCGTCCCCATCAGGAACAGGCCTAACATGTTCAAATGTTCTATATACGATAAACCCTTCATCTCTGGTATTTTCCTGGAGTGCTTCTAATTTAATAAAATTTTGCTTTTCAATAAGCAGAAGTATGCTACTGGGACTGGAGAGTTTGAACTATACAGAGAGGCTGGATAGGCTGGGAGAACTTTCCCTGGAACATCAGTGGCTGAGAGGCGACTTTTAAGAGGTTTATAAAATCATGAGGGCAATAGAAAGAAAAAAATAGCCAAGGTCTTTTCCCCAGGGTAGGCGAGTCCAAATCAAGAACATAGAAAAGTATAGCACTACAGGTCCTTTGGCCCATGAAGTTGTGCCAAGGTTAATCCTAATGTAAAATATAGTAACTTAACCTACACACCCCTCTACTCACTGCTATCCATGTGCATGTCCAGCAGTCACTTAAATGACTCTGCTTCCACCACCACAGCTAGCAATGCATTCCATGCATTCACAACTCTCTGCGTAAAGAACCTACCTCTGACATCTCCTTTATACCTTCCTCCTAATATCTTTAAACCATGACTCCTCGTACCTGTCAATCCTGCCCTGGGGAAAAGTCTCTGGCTATTAACTCTATCTATTCCTCTCATTATCTTGTATACCTCGATCAGGTCTCCTCTCTTCCTCCTTCTCTCCAGAGAGAAAGGTCCGAACTTATTCAATCTTTCTTCATAAGGCAAGCCATCCAGTCCGGGCAGCATCCTGGTAAGCCTCCTTTGCAGCCTCTCCAAAGCCTCTGTATCTTTCCTATAGTAGGGTGACCAGAACTGGACACAATATTCCAAGTGTGGTCTCCCTAGGGACTTGTAGAGCTGTAGCAAAACGTCACAGCTCTTAAGCTCAATCCCCCTGTTAATGAAAGCCAAAACACCGTATGCTTTCTTAACAACCCTATCCAGTTGGGTGTCAACTCTGAGGAATCTCTCTGTTCCTCTAAGACTGCATAGATTTAAGCTGAGAGGGGAAAGAGGGGCAACATTTTCCACAGAGAGGATGGAGAATACATGGAATGAACTGCCAGAGAAAGTGGTAGATGCAGGTACAACATTTAAAAGACAATTTGACAGGTATGTGAATAGGAAAAGTTTAGAGGAATGTGTGCCAAATGTGGGCAAATGGGACTAGATTAGTTTGGGAAGCCTGTATGAGTTGGATCAAAGGGACTGTTTCTATGCTGTATGACTCTACGTGTATCTTTGAAGTATGATCACTATGATAATGTAGGGACATATGGTATCACAAATGGTAAAGATATAAATCTTTAAGTAATTGGGCTGAACTGGATGATGGCAGTGGCACATTACAGCCACCTGTCATACAACACATCCAATACAGGAACCAAATACCAGACACAGTGTATAACAGATAAGCAATGGGACACCTCCTGTTTTGCAAAATGAGATCAGAATTTTACTCATATTCTGTTTTCTCTGTTGGTTGAGGGATAAATGAAGTCACCATAGTCCCTGAGGACCATAAGGCTCTTCTTTAGAAAGGGACAAGATTGAGAAGGCGGGGCCTTCATGGCAACCTCAGCCAATGCAGATTGAATCCATGCTGTTGGTGTCACTCCACAGAGCAAGCTAGTCATCCAGTCAAGTTAACATTAGGCAAAGGAATATGTTTCTGCTATACTTTCCAACCCTGTCATTCTAAACAGCAAACAACAGGAGCAAATGTGAGTCCACACGCAAAAGCATAAGCATTCCAAGGTAAATCCAGTCAATACTGATCAGATAAAACAAATATTCATAATTGATCCAATGGTCAAGATTTAACATTAAGGAATTCAGCGTCCCATGGCAATCTATTGGAAATATGACTTCAGATCAATATGGCAGGGCAATTATAATCCAGATGAAATCCAAAGTGAAGTGAATGGAGGAAATCATGCTGGATCTTCCAGTCCATAGTCCCATACAAATGGAATGCCAAGCAATTGCAAATGAGTTGGTAACAAAAACAGTTTTTGCAACGTTACTTTCATTAGCCATATAAACAATGATACAGCACAGTTTTAAGTTCAGTTAGCATCAGTTAGTGATCAATTTAATTCAAAATAAACAGACTAGAATTGTGAGAAAAATAACTGACCAACCCTCAACCCCAAGAGGTTACCTGGAGTGTCTTTTGGTGTTGAGTTTGTTGGATTAAAAGAAAAATATTTATTGACTTCCTGCTGTACAACATCACTTAAAGACTTCAGGACTTCAGCTTCTTGGTCAGAGATGCCTACAATAAGTAGATGTCAGAAAAAAAAGAGATTTAGTAGAGACTGTGGTGAAATAGTACTGGGGCATGCAGCTATTTTACTTTATGGCTACATCATTTACCACATGCCTACTTTGTGCCTTAAATACCCACAGCACCTTTGTAGCACAGCACAAGGTGCCTGTTTGATCCACTGTGACAGGTTATAAAGGCAAGTAAAACATTTCTTGGTGGCCAGAATGTTTAAGCTAACTATGAAATGGCTGAAAAGAGGGAGTAGCATACACACTGAGTAAAAGGTAAAATGACCACAGTCCTTTCAGACTGCAGGGCTGCTTTCTCAGCAGAGAGAGATCACTGGTAGTGGTTTAATGTGACCAGACCTCAGACAAGGGAAGAGTTTGAAAAGGAGAATGCTTCAGGTTAACCTCGCACAGTACAGGAATCAAGCCCATGCTGTTGGCATCACTTGCATCACAAACTATTCATCCAACCAAGTGAGATAACTGACACCTGCTCACACTCAGTTCATACTAAAACACAGGTTGGAAACATGAGAACATCTTTGCCTGCCATTCCCTAATCTCAAAATTGCCATAGATGTGAAGTCTAAAAGATTGCTATGCTTTGGGGGTGTGCGAAATAAAATAAAAGGGGTTACTTAATTGCGTAGTCCACCTCACAATGGACCTGGGTGATGTAGCTGTTAAAAGATGAAAGGAAGATCCAGATTGATTGCTGGAAAATTGTTGCAAGAAGTTCACATTTGAATATAATGACAGCATCTGTGTTTACAGTGGTTGGACTGCTAGTCTCCAAAGTCCAAGGAAGGTGTTGAAAATTGTAGCCATTTCGTGGAGGTGCCGATGTTGGATTGGGGTGGAGAAAGTTAAAAATCATACACCAGGTTAGAGTCCAACAGATTTATTTGAAAACACTGGTTTTCGGAACACAGAATTTATAGCAAAAGAACATAGTGTCATACAATTGATGTGATTAGATTAGATTAGACTTACAGTGTGGAAACAGGCCCTTCGGCCCAACAAGTCCACACCGACCCGCCGAAGCGCAACCCACCCTTACCCCTACATTTACCCCTTACCTAACACTACGGGCAATTTAGCTTGGCCAATTCACCTGACCCGCACATCTTTGGACTGTGGGAGGAAATGTATTGAATAAACTATGTTCTTTGGTATAAATTCTGTGTCCTATGATCCTGCCCCACTAGCTACCTGATGAAAGCTAGTACTTTCAAATAAATATGTTGGACTATAACCTGGTGTGATGTTTAACTTTGAAAATTGTAAACAGTTATGCTTCAAATAGCTAATTTCATTTGAAGATACGAGAGTAGAGGTCTCAAGGATAACTAATCAATGTTTCCAACTGGATTCAAAGGACTATGTGATTCATGTTGCAACATAGATAAGATTGAGAAGAGAAGGATTTCTAAGGTACCCATGAAACTCTCAGGCACAGGCAGTCAGTGAGGATCTTGGAGAGAGGGAGCAGTCAGTGGTTGAAGGTCTCTGTGGACTACCACGAAAAAATGTAGGTGGGGTTTGGACTTGGAATGATAAAAGCTACTTCATAAGGACTTAAAATGAAGATGGAAGATTAGCTGAGCTTGTCAATAAACTCTTATAATGGAAGACAGTTCCAGAGTTAACAGGAACCAAGTTGGGAAAGAAACAGTAGTAAACCGTTGGGAGCCAAGAACCAATTTGGACTTCGTCCAGGAATATTGATTGACTGGAATATCAAGGGACAGTGTAAAGTACACTTGTCAAACTAGTTTATTAGTTGTGTTAGAAGTAAAAGGGAATGTTCTGTTGTGTTGTTTAAAATATATGTTGTCCAAAATATCAGTAGATAATCATGGTGCTTTTAATCTGGTCATTGTAATAAGTCTTAAAGTGTGAAATCTTGTTATATAACATTTTCAGTTATGAACTGAAAGTTCCATTTAATTTTACCGGTTAACAGTTTCTATAGGAGATGGTAAAGTGTTCTGCTGTTTGATTGATTAGGTATCTACAGCACTTTGCCATAATTAGATAAATTGAAAGAAATAAATTACAATCGCTGACCTTCACTGTGGCAGACAAAACAAAAAACAGCCATTTGATTGGTTTCTTATTGGGATTCTTAAATATTTGACACGTTTTAGTCAATTGGTTCAATCAGTTAGCAATTATATGCAATATATTCTTGAAGATAATGCACTGATTGGGTTTAAAACAAACTCAATGGCACTCAGTTTTTTTCATACCTGCATGGTGCTGCACTTTGGAGAAAGAATCTGTAGAATCAGCATCTTTGGTTGCACTTCCCATTTCACTGGAGGATTTTGCTCTGGAGACAGTTAAATTCACTAATCCTTTGGCTTTGCGGATTGTTGTCACTGCTTTAGTGTGGGACATTCCAACTACACATTCCCCATTTACCTGTGATTGAAGATCATAGGTGATGATAAGCAAGTCACAAATGTTAAGATATTTTGATCACTGCAAATTTTTTGCGATTTTATATGATTACTCCCCACAGTTACTATGTAAGAGAGAAGCAAGGGAGAAGGAATTGAGATGAAATAAGGACAACAGTATTAGTAAATGCTAATAATTGGAATATCTTACCCTAGACTAAATGCATTATCAATTTGCATATTTACTCTCCATCTGTGCTTTTTCCTTGTTAGCTCTTAAGGCAAAAAAATGAATTGAATTGATTTCCATCTTTTAAAAAATAATTCTGGTAAACCTGTTTGACCTTTATGGCAAGGAGATGGAGAATAAAACTAGCGAAGTCCTGATACAACTGCAGGGCATTTGTACGTTACAATTTTGCCTAAATTTTTGAGAGGAGGTAAATCTTTTAATTAACCAGTTCAGACACGTTATGATACATGTCTGGGCCAGGTGGGACTTAAACCCATGCCTACTGTTTAAGAAGGGGCACACTTGCATAGCAGGCAGGGTACAGTGAAGAATCAGTAATTGATTCCTGGGCATAAGTGGTTGTGTTTAAGCAGGTTGAGATTATACTTACTGAAGTTGGAAGAATGAGGTGATCTTACAAGATTCTGATGAGTCATGGCAGAATGGATGTCACAAATGTTTCACCTCTTAGGGAAATATAGAACTAGGGAACAAAGTTTCAAATTAAGGCTTTTCCATCTAAGATGGAGATGAGGAGAAATTTCTTCTCTCCAAAGGTAATCGTTCATTTGGAATTCTTTAATTTCGAGAGCTGAGCAGCTGGATCAGGTAAGTTTCCAGTCTATCAGAGAGTCAAGGCCAGCATTTCCTTCCCTTTCAGCAATGACCTCGAGAAGGGCATGGTGAGCTGCACTCTTGAGCTGCTTCAGTTTGTGAGGTGCAAGAACACCTAAATACTGTCAGAAGGGGGGCTTCAGGATTTTGACAGTGAAGCAGTGGCAAAATTCTTTCAGGTCAGGATAGTATGTGGCTTGGGAGGGGAACTTGAAGGTGGTAGGGCTCCCATCCATCTGCTGTCTTTGTCCTGCCAGGACAGTGTCGTGGGTTTATATGTAGGCTTGGTGATTTATTGTCATACATCTTGAACATGGTATGAACTACTGCCACTATATACCACTGGTTGTGATTCAAAGTTTGAACTTGGAAAGTGGTGGATGGAGTGCTGATTGAGCAGACTGCGTTGTTGTGGATAGTTTTGAATTTCTTGATGAGTGGAACTGCACTCATTCAGACAAGTGGAGAGTGTTCCATCAAACTCCTGACTTGTGCCTTGGAGATGGCAGACAGGGAGACAGGCGCTCATGACTGCACAATGACTAGCATCATTCATGAGCCTTTAGATACTGAAACAGTTCACGTCCATTCGTCATGCAGCAAATCCTGGACAAAATGCAGGTTGAGTCTAATAAATTCCAAGTAATATTTGTAACATACATGCCAGGCAATGACCATCACCCTTTGACATTTAATGTCATTACCAGCACTGAATCACCCAGAGGCAGAGTCCTAGGTTTACCAGTGACCAGCCACATGGCATCAGGTCAGAGGCCAAGAATCCAGCAACAAATAAGGTCAGAAATAGGGATGTTGACTGATGATTGATCAACGTCCAGCACCATTTGCAATGACTCAGATATCGAAGCAGCCTATGTCTAAATGTAAGAGCTGGATGTTATGAGCTTGTGTTGACAAGTGACCACATTCATGCCACAAGTGTGTCTGGCAATGATCATGTCGCACAAGAGAGAATCAAACCACTGTTGTTTGACAGTTACCAACATCATCATCACTGAATAACCTACCGTGGGGTTATCATTGACCAGAATCTGAATTGGTTGAGCCATGGAAATAATATGGCCATCAGGTCAGAGGCAGATCAGACGCATGGAGTACGAACAGGCAGAGAGTAACTCACCACACGACTCTCTAAAAACTGTCCACCATCTGTAAGGCACAAGCCAGGAATGTGATAGAATACTCTTAGTTTACGTGGATGAGTGCAGCTCCAACAACACAAAAGAAGCTTGACACTATCCAGGACAAAGCAGCCCCTTGATTCACTTTTTACCACCAATGCACAGTAGCAGCAGCGTGCAATGCAGTAAGGTGTCGTCGTCGTCGTCACTGCCATCATCGGTGGTCCCTCACAGACCAGGATGGCTCTCTTCCACTCTCTGAGTGAATCCGTAGGTGATTGTACAAACCCAATGTGCCTACCACAGGCTCCATTACACTTAGGGCGGGTGGTGGTCATGGGAAGGGGTGGGTGGAGCATTGGTGTGGCAGCTTGCTCCATTTGCCTAGCTTCCATTTTTTCCCTGACGACAAGTCTTGAGGAGATCGGCCCCTTCCTGGATGCTCATTCTTCACTTTCGACGGTCTTGGGCCAGTGATTCCCAAGTTTCTGTGGGAATACCACAATTCACCAGTGAGGCCTTGAGGGGATCACTGAAGCGCTTCTTCTGTCCACCTGGGGCTCGGCCACCATTTTGGAGCTGGAAATATAGCACCTGCTTGGGGAGTCTTGTGTCAGTCATGCGGATGACATGCCCAGCCCAGTGCAGCCAATCAAAAGTGGTCAGTGCCGCGATGTTGGGGATGTTGGTCTGGTTGAGAACGCTGGTGTTGCTGCATCTTTCTTACCAGCAGATTTGCAGGATATTGCACAGGCAGTTTTGGTGGCACTGCTCCAGTGCCTTGAGGTGTCTGCTGTAGATATTTCATGTCTCAGAGTCATACAGGAGGGCGGGAACCACCGCAGCTCTGTAAACCATGATCATGATGTCGGACCTGATGTCATTGTCTTCAAAACCCCTTTTCCCCAGCCGGCTGGGCCGCGCTAACACAATGGAGGTGATGCTGGATCTCTTCAACAATAGCTGCTTTGGTCGACAGAATACTTCCGAGGTACTGGAAGTGGTCAACGTTCTCCAAAGCTTTCCAGTGGACCTTGATGATTGGGGGTTTGCTCCACAATGCCAAGCTAGGGTTGGTGGAGGCCTGTCATCTTACAGATGTTTTGAGTGAGACCCATGCTCTCAGAGGCCTCCGTAAAAGTGCTTTCAATGGTTCTCGGAGACTTCACATACACAAGTATCATCTGCATACTGCAGTTCAATGACACTAGTTGGGGTGACTTTGGTTTTGGCTTGAAGTTGGTGGAGGTTGTATAATGTCCCGCAGGTTCTGTAAGTTAGCTCCACTCCAGTGGGGAGCTTGGTTGTGGTGAGGTGGTGCATTGCAGTGAGGTAGATCAAGAGCAGTGTTGGGCCGATGACATAGCCTTGCTTGACACAGGTCTAAGGAGGGAACTGGTTGGTGATGGAACCATTTGTCATTACCATGACTTCTATTTCATCATGGAGCAGGTGAATGACTGTACAAGGTGTACAAGATGCAAATTCACCAAGAATCTATTGACAGTACTATCCAACCCCACGAATACTATCACCTAGAAAGGCAAGGGCAGCAGAGGCATGGGAACACCCCATCTGCAAACTCCCTCGAACCTACACATCACTTCAAAACATACTGGCATTCCTCCACTGTCATTGGATCAAAATTATGGAACTCCCTTTCTAACAGAAATAGGTGTCACTACACCAAATGGCTTGTAGTGGTTCAAGGAAGCAGTTCACCGCACATTCTCATGGTCAGTTAGGGATGGTAAACAATGCTGGCCCAGTCAGCAAAGCATACATTCCCTGAATGAATGAATGAATGAATGAATAAAAGACAATCAAGAACAAAGATTTAAAAAATATATATATACTTCTTTCACAATGTGAAAAAGAGGAAAGAACCAGAGAGGCATGGGAACACCCCATCTGCAAACTCCCTCGAACCTACACATCACTTCAAAACATACTGGCATTCCTCCACTGTCATTGGATCAAAATTATGGAACTCCCTTTCTAACAGAAATAGGTGTCACTACACCAAATGGCTTGTAGTGGTTCAAGGAAGCAGTTCACCGCACATTCTCATGGTCAGTTAGGGATGGTAAACAATGCTGGCCCAGTCAGCAAAGCATACATTCCCTGAATGAATGAATGAATGAATGAATAAAAGACAATCAAGAACAAAGATTTAAAAAAAATATATATACTTCTTTCACAATGTGAAAAAGAGGAAAGAACCAATGTAGTCTGGGTAACAGGAGCACCTATCACAATCACTTGCATGAAGGATATGCCACTATTACCAATCTCAGAATTTGTAACTTATACTTTTGTCAGTACGCTGCTACAAGGAACTGGTGTGATAGGATTTAGTTCTGAATAACAAGCATGGAAGGCCTAAAAGTACAGGAATATTTGGGATGTTGTAGTTCTGTACTATTCAAAAATAGAAAAGGAAAAAATAATCATAATGAGGTAAAGATGGACCTTTTCCAGATTAAATGAAAGAAAGTTGGCAACAGAATTATAAATCAGTGACAGGAAATAACTGAACTAGAGGTGAAAAGTATACTCAAGCCACAGGAAAGTCCATCAAAACTGGATTGCAAGAATCAAAAAGCAAATTTGATTACATTTGAATTTAAAATCAATTATTTAACAGCCATCCAAGGAGTTCACACATTCTCTTTTTTAAGGAAGGACTGTCACCAAAAAAACCCTGCATTTTAGTTAGCTCATCTTTCTGCTTCACCAGTATCAGCAGAAACATCAAAACTCAATGTATATCAGAACCAATATGAATGGAAACCATCAGTCTTCTTTGCACTATCAACCCATCAAATGACAATACTGGATTGAAATCACTGCCCCTTTTTTGGATATGAAGGATTTGGGACATGTGCAAACTTGTCCTTACCTGCTGTGGCCTATATACAGCTCCAGACCAACAGCAATGTGATTGCCTCTTAACTGCCCTCTGAGATGGCTAACCAAGCCGTTCAATTGTATTGATCACTGAAGTGCCTTAAAAAAGAAATGAGGCTGGACAGGCTACTCACCATAAACCTAGGCACAGGAAACAAAAGCAGCAATATAGCGTTGTTGACCCTGCAAAGTCCTCCTTACTAACATCTAGGTGCTAATGCCAAATATCGGACAGCTGTCTCATAGACCAGTCAAGCAAGAGCCCGATATAGTCATATTCATAGAATCATAGCTTAATGTCCCACCAATACCATCCCTGCATAAGTCCTGGCTGTCTGACAGGACAGACCCAGCAGAAGGTGACAACAAAGTGGCATACTATTGGGAGGGAGTTGCCCTGGGAGTATTCACCATACACTCCAATCTCAATAAGTCTTAAAGTAACAGACTAAGCATCAGCAAAGAAGCCTCCTGATGATTACCACATCCTGCCTCACCCTCGACTGACAAAGCAGTACTCTTCTACATTGAAAACCACTTGGGGAAAGCACAAAGTACAGGAAGGGCACAGAATGCACTCTAAGAGCTGAACTTTAACGTCCATCATCTACAGTAAGTTCACAGTACCATTAGCGACCAAATTGGCTGAGTCCAAAAGGACATAGTTGCTAGACTGGATTTGTGGCAGGTGGTGAGAGAACCAACAAAATGGAAAACATTCTTGATCTCATCCTCACCAATCTGCCTGTGCAGGTAGTATCACTAAGAATGAATATTCCTTATGGAAACCAAGCCTTGTCTTCACATTATGTTGTGTAGCACTATCACCATACCAAATGGGATAGATTTCAAACAGATCTAGCAACTCAAGACAGGGCATCCACGAAGCACTATGGGACATCAACTGCAGCAGAATTGTAGTCCAACACAACCTGTAACCTCATTGTCTGGCATATCCCCCACTCTACCATTGCCATTAAACCAGGGGATCAATTCTGGATCAATGGAGAGTGCAGGAGCCAAGAGCAGAAGCAGACATACCTAAAAACGAGGGTTCAACCTGATAGAAGTGCAAAACTGGACTACTTGTGTGCCAGACAGTATAAGCAGCAAGTAACAGACAGAATTAAGCAATTGCATAACCATGGGATCAGATCTTAGCTCTGCAGTCCAGCCATATTCAAGACATAAATGATGGTAGACAAGTAAACGACTCACTAGAGGAAGAGACTCCAGAAATGACCTGTTTCTTCATCTACAGGTACAGCCAGACATGCTAAGTTTCTCCAGTATTTGTCGTTTCTATTCCCATCCTCGATGAAGAAGAGGCCGAGTACATCAGTGTAACAGAAAAGGCCGGGTTTTTTTGCAAACTACCTCAGCCAGAAGCACCAAATGGATGATTAATTGTGGCCTCCACTGGTAATTCCCAGTATCACAGTTGTCAGTCTTCATCCAATTTGATTCATGCTGTCATGTGGCATGAAATGTGTGAAGGCATTGGTTAGTGCAAAAGCTACGGGCCCTGACAACATTCCAGTAATAGAACTGAAGATGCTTGCTACAGAACTTGCAGCTCCCCCAAATACAGAGGAACCTGGATTGTATGAACGACACGGGTGGAGAGTATTTTGTCCGATAATCAAATGTTCAGATAATTGAATGCCGGATAACACTCTTTATCCAAACATCGGGACCTTGCGATCTTGCCGGATAATCCGAAATTTGAATGATAAAATGCAGAATAAATGAGGTTCCTTTGTACACCACTAGCATCTACATATCATTTAACAAAATTGCCTAGGTATGCCCTATACACAAAACGCAGGATAAATCCAATCTGACCAATTCCCTCCTCATCAATCTACTCTCGATCATCAGCAAAGTAATGGAGGGTGTCATCAACAGTTATCGACCACAGCTAGTTTGGTAACCAGAAGGATCATTCAGTTCTTGACCTCACTGCAGCCTTGGTTCGAACATGGTGCAAAGAGCTGAACTGCAGAGGTGAGGTGCAAATAACTGCCCTTGATATCAAGGCTATATTTGACCAAGTTGGCATCAAGGACACCTACCAAAAGTAGAGGCCACGGGAATCAGGGGAAAATTCACCACTGTTTGGAGCCATATCTGGCACAAAGAAAGATGATTCTGATTGTTGGAAGTTAGTTCCGTCAGTTCCAGGACGTATCTGCAAAAACTCCTCAGGTTAGTTTCTTGGGCCCAACCATATTAATCTGCTTCATCAGTGACCTTCCCTCCATTATAAGCACAGAAGTGGGAATAGTCTTTGATGACTTCACAATGTTCAGCACCTTTGTGACTCCTCACATACTGAAGCAGTCCATGCCCAAATGCAGAAAGGCCTGCACAATATCTAGGTTTAGGCTGACAAGTGGCAAGTAACGTTCATGCTGCACACAGTCAAGCAATAACCATTTCCAAGACAGAATGTAACTATCATCCTCAACAGTCAATGGCATTACAATCACAGACTATCAATATCCTGGGGGGTTACCAGTGACCAGAAACAGAATTAGACTAACTATATAAATACTCTGGCTACAAGAGCAAATGAGGGGCTAGAAATCCTGCTGTGAATAACCCAATCCCCTGACTGCCTGAAGCTCGTCATAGAAACTCGGAGCAGGAGTGGGCCATGCAACCCTTGAGCCTACTCCACCACTCAATATGATCACACCTCATGCTCTATCCCAACACCCTATTTACTCTTACCTTCAAACCTCTTGATGCTTTTAAGAACTAAAAATACATCAATCTGTTTTTGAATATACTTGGTGACCTGGCCTTCACAACCTCCTGTGATGGTGAATGCCAGAGGATGATCATCTTTTGAGTGTGCAAACCTTTCCTAAACAGCCTACCCTGCATCCTGAGGTGATGATTCTTGGTCCTAGACTCCCCAGCCAGGGAAACCATTCTTCCTGCATCGAGTCTATCTAACCCGGTTAGTATTTTATACATTTCAATCAAGTTCCCTTTCATCCTCCTAAACTCCAGTGAATGAGGCTCAGTGGAACTAATCCCTTCTCAGATGGTAGTCTTGCCATTCTGAGTATTAGCTAAGTGAATCTTCATTACTCTCCCTCCATGGCAATTATATCCTCTCTTAGTAGGAAGGCTCAAACAGCACACAATACTCCAGATGCCATTTGTCCAAAGCCCTGCATAACTGCAATAAGACAGCTCTGCTTCTGAACTCAAAATCTTCTTCTAAGGAAGGCCAACATACCATTTGTCTTGTTGCGTATGCCCATTTGCTTTCATTGACTGGTATGCAAGGACACCCAGATCCCTTTGCTTTTCCATATTTCCCAATCCATCAGCATTTCAATAATTTAAATTTGTTTTTCACACCGACTTAACATTTATCCACATTATATTGTATCTGTCATGTGTTTGCCCAGATACTCAACTTGATTAGATCACCCTCAAGATACCTTGCATTCTCCTCCCAACTCACAATCCAACCTTGTTTTCTGTCATCAGCAAACCTGGAAATATTGTATTTAGTTTCCTCATCTAAATCATTTATATGTAGCACGAATAACTGGAGTCTGAGCACTGATCTCTACAGTACATTACTAGTTACCAACTGCTACTTTAAAAAAGACCCATCCTTTTCCACACATTGTTGAGTTTATAGAATGCATAGTAAACACATTTACGCAATTAGATAAAGTTTGACATCAAAATCGGAAGGTTCAGAAGCTTAGTTCAAGACAGCATGATGTTCCGTTCAGAAAGTAGAATGTCTTCTCCTTGCAGGGGAATCAAGGCTGTTCAGGGAAATCAGTCATCCCAGCAGATGTGGTTTCTAGCCTCTGGAGTTTCCAAGCCTGGAGAGTTTGGATTGAAATTTTCAAGTTGCTGAAATGGAGAAAGCTTGGGCCTTCACAATTGTGAAAGGTCCGTGAAATCAGATCCAGAAAGGAATAGCAAAATTGCATCCACAGCTCAAATACAAGAAACACTTGAAGGTTTAAAGAGGATAAAACAGAAGTTACATGTCTCTTGGATTCAGTCTCTGATGGATGACTTTGGGCAACAGGTTGAAACTTTTGTTTTTGATGTTCATGTTAAGATTTTTCTGATATTCATAGTTGTGTTTGTGAGATTTGTTATAACCAAAGTGGACATCTCGTCACATATTAAAAGCCTGGAATCCATTTTAAATCTCATATTAGTGTCTGCTTGTGAAGTTTGTATGTTCCCAGGTTCAGTGAGGGGGCTGACCTTGCAGCTGTACTGGCACCTGATAGTGTGCTCTTTCCCAGTATGGGAATGCCCTTCTTTTACAAGAATCTATTTTAATACTAACACTTGCTTATCAGCTACTAACTAGCACTGTCCAGACACTAAATGACTGAGGCTAGTGACTGGGCAAAGCACCCATTTACTCATTATACTACAATTACGTTTGCTAATTGTTAAATGATTGTAACCTATATAATCACACAACTCTCTGTATCTCATCGGAGTGACTTGTGACCATTAGGTCGACTTGTCTCTCTGCGTGAATTCACGAATAAACAGTCAATAACACATGGTTTCTGTGGCACGATTCATTTTCTTTAATTTGGACTGTTGTGAGTGAGTCATCCTCTGCATAATTCTTTTCTATCCCCACCAGTTAGTTTATTTCTTCTTTTGCATAATTAACATATGTTCTGCAGCCTCATGTGACTAAGTACCAAGTTAACCAACTGCAAAAATTAAACACATGATTGATCGAACCAGCCTTCCTTCTGGGATCTGATTTGTCTCGTATTACCATCAACTAGGATCATTTTTCCAAGAAGAAACACAATGTCATAGACAGAAATTATATTTGAAGAACCAGGACTGAGTACAAGAGAAGATGAGACAAATAGCAGCTAACCATTCCAAATGCATAAAGTCTGGTGAAACAGGAAAATTCAAGAAGTAAAATTTAAGGAATAATTTATTTTAATGGCGAATTTAAATCGGAAATCTAGTCTGTTCTTTAATTTAGCAATTAACTGCAAGTTACTCTAGTTTAATTGTAGCTTTAAACCATGAACTTACATATATTAAGCTAAACATGGTTAATTAGATAGTTCCAGAAGACTCTGAATTAGGGGTCATTAAAGGAGGGGTCCTTCAGTGTGGCTTTGTCACATTAGACAAAAGAGGGAGGGGCTGATTAGTCCCTCTTACACTTTCATTGGTGAGTAGGTTTCCTCGTTAATCTCCAGGTAAAGAAAGAAAGGGGAGTGGGGGAAGAGAAGGAGGGACAGAGACTTGACCTTGTCCAACAGTAAGAGCTACTTGTTCCATGTGGTTGAGGAAAAGGACTGTAGGGATGACAGACAAACTGATCACTGCACTGTGGTACAGGAGACCACTCAAGTGTGGAGAACAAAAAGAAAAGTGGTATTGGTGGGGGTGGAGCTTAAGGTGAAGGAACCACGAGGGGGCAGTGACCATAATATGACAAAACTCAGCCTGCAGTTTGAGAGGGAGAAGCTGGAATCAGATTAATGGCTTTGTGGTTGAGTAAAATTAACTACAACGAAGTGAGGGATGAACTGGCCAGAGTTGACTGGAAGGAGCACCTAGCAATGAAGCAGCAATGGCAGGAGTTTCTGGGGGCAGCAGAAATTCATCCCAAGGAGGAAGAAACATAGTAAGGGGAGAATGAGGCATCTATGGCTGACAAGGGAAGTCAGGGACAGCAAAAAAGCAAAAGAAAAAGCAATAATGATGAATAGTGGGAAGCCAGAGGATTGGGAAACCATCAAAACCAGCACAGGATAACTAGAAAAGCAACAAGGAAGTAGAAGATGAAAGGAGAAGAAGAATAAATTAGCATATAATATAAAAGAAAACTGCAAGAGGAACTGAATAGATACTTTGCATCAGTTTTCACAATGGAAGACACCAGTAGCATACACCAGTTGCAACAGAACTAGAAGAAAATCGGGGGGGCAGAGGGGACTGTAGTGGCCATCACTAAGGAGGTTTTGTGGAGTCGAAAGTCTGAAGATTATAATTCACCAGGAGTAGATGAACTACACCCCAGGGTTCTGAAGGAGATAGCCGAGAAGATTATAGAGGCATTGCTGGTGATCCTTTAGGAATCACAGAGTCAGGGAGGGTTCAAGAAGACTTGAAAATGGTTAATGCAATATCCCTGTTTCAGAAAGGAAACAAGCAGTATACAGGAAATTGTAGACTGGTTAGTGGGACTTCAGTTGTTGGTAAGATTTCAGAGTCCATTATTAAGGGTAAGATTGCAGAGTACTTGAATCTGTTGAGTTGGCTTGGCTTTATCAAGGGGAGGTCATGCCTGACAAATCTGTTAGTATTCTTTGAGGAGGTAACAGCAAGTTAGATAAAGGAACATTGGTGGAGGTGATCTATTTGGATTTCCAGAAGGCCTTTGACAAGGTGCTGCACAGGACGCTGCTAAATAAGATAAGAGTCCATGGTGTTAATGCCAAGTATTAGCATGGGAAGAGGATTAGCTGACTGTCAGAAGGCAGAGTGTGAGGATAAAGGGGTGTTTTTGAGGATGGCAGGGACAGCAGTGTTCAGGAAACAGAGGGGGTGCAGAAGGATTTGGACAGCCTAGGAGAGTGTGCAAAGTGGCAGGTGGAATACAATGTGGGAAAGTGTGAGGTTACGCACTTTGGTTTTCTAAATGGAGAAAGCTTCAGAAATCTAAAGCACAAAATAACGTATAAGTCCTAGTTCAGGATTCTCTTTAGGTTAACTTGCAGGTTCAGCTGGTATTTGCAAAGGTAACTGCAATGTTAGCATTAGAGGGAAGGCTGTGCTGTTCTCGTTGTTCTATTATAGGAAGGATATTATTAAACTGAAGGGGATTCAGAAAAGATCTACCAGGGTGCTGCTGGGAATGGAGGGTTTGATATATAAAGATAGACTGGAAAGACTAAGACTTTTTCCACTGGAGCATGGAGATTGAGGGTGATTTTATTGAGGTTTATAAAATCATAAGGGATACAGATGAGGTGCATCTCAAGGATTGCTTCCCTAGGGTTGAGGAGTTCAAAACTGGGGCATATTTTTTAAGGCAAGAGGAGAAAGATTTAAAAAGAACATGAGGGGTAATTTATTTTTTTAAACATGTGTTCATGTGTGGAATAAACTGCCAGAGGAAGTGTACAGTTATAACGTTTAAATGACATTTGGGTAATGTAATGAATAGGAAAGATCTGGAAGGATATGGGCCAAATACAGACAGGTGGATTAGTTTAGTTTGGGAACATGATCAGCATGGACTTGTTGGACTGAAGGGTCTCTTTCCATTTGTATGACTTTGTGACAAGAACAGGGATGCACTTCAGAGGCTGTATCAGGCTCAGTTCTGATCACATTTGGGAGATATTGTGAACAATTTTGAGCCCTGTATCGAAAGATGGTTGTGCTGCCTTCGAGGGGTTCTAGAGGACGTTCACAAGAATGACCTTGGGAATGAAGAGCTTGTCATATCAGCAGCAGTGAGGAGTCTGGGTCTGCACTTGATGGAGTTTAGGAAGATTGGGAGGAGGCAATCTCATTGGAACTTACAGAATACTGAGAGGCCTAGATATTGTCCATGTGAAGAAGATATTATCAAAAGCAGGAGAATCTAGGACTGGAGGGCACAGCCTCAGGGTAAAAGGACAACCCTTTAGATCTGAGATGAGGAGGAATCTTTTCGGTCAGAGGATGATGAATCTGTCGAACACATTGCTGCAGAAGGCCAAGACTCTGATTGTTTTCATGATAGATAGAAAGGTTCTTGATTAGTAAGGGGATCAAGAGACATGGGGGGGAAGGCAGGAGAACAGGTTCAACACATCAGCCGTGACTGTATGGCGGAGCAGACTCAAAAGGGCTGAATGGTTTAATTTTATTCCTATATCCTATGGTCTTAGGATATTAACTGCAAAAACCTAATCAAGGGTTAGCGCCACTGGAGATGAAGATAGCAAGCTTATATTGGTGAGTCAGAATGCGGCAGAGACAACTTTGCACTGCTTTAGATTTTATGGAGAAACTTATTTTGGGATAGTAAAAATAGTTTTATTTTTATGAAAATCAATCTTCACTAAGAATCTAGTGACATTTAAGGTATAAAAAGTCACTAGGGTTTGATGGCTTACTTTCAGGATCCTGAGGGATCTGAAGGGAGAAAACAGCAAAATGTCTGACTATAATTTTCTAAAGGTGTTTTGTGCCAGAGAACCAGATAGTAGTAAGTTTGGAAGACCTAATTTTTGAAAAAAGCAGTAAGCCAATACATTATAGCTGGATAGTCTTCATTTGTGGTCTCCTTCCTATCGGAAAGATGTTGTGAAACTTGAAGGGTTCTGAAAAGATTTACAAGGATGTTGCCAGGGTTGGAGGATTTGAGCTATAGGGAGAGGCTGAACAGGCTGGGGCTGTTTTCCCTGGAGCAGAGGCGGAGGGGTAACCTTACAGGAGGTTTACAAAATTATGAGCTGCATGGATAGGGCAAATAGGCAAAGTCTTTTCCCTGGGGTCAGGGAGTCCAGAACGAGAGGGCATAGCTTTAGGGTGAGAGGGAAAGATATAAGAAACCTAAGGGACAACTTTTTCACACAGAGGGTGGCACTTGCATGGAATGAGCTGCCAGAGGAAGTGGTGGAGGTTGGTACAATTGCAACGTTTAAGAGGCATTTGGATGGGTACATGAATAGAAAAGGTTTGGAGGAATATGGGCCGGGTGCTGGCAGGTGGGGCTAGATTGGGTTGGGATATCTGGTCGGCATGGAAGGGTTGGACCGAAGGGACTGTTTCCATGCTGTACATCTCTATTGGGAAGCTAATGTAGTTCCTGGCATGAGCAATAAACACTTACAGAAGTATGAATTGCAATGCTTGATTGCCCTGCTTTGAAATGGTACGCCCAGAATCAGAAGCAATCTTTAATTGTGGTCCATTAAATGTTCGTACAAGTTCAACATTAGCTTCTTCCTTTTACATTCTATAGAATTCTTGGTTTTATATTTAAGGGCAGACAACATAGAAACAAGCAGCTAATACTGATCCTGTAAAAAATATTTATTTTGTCATATTTGAAGCATTATATGCAGCTAAGGCATTTCTTTAGAAGGGAAGACCTTAAAAGCAACAGGAAAGACTGTAGTTCAGATTCATTGAGATATTACCAGAGATTGATGCATTATGTGCTGATGGCTATGAAGAGAGACTCCAGAAATTGGGATTTCTTGCTGAAGCCAAGATTATCAATGGAGTTGTTACACGCTTACAAAATTATGGAGGATTTGTGAGTGATAAATAGTTAATTTGTTTTATCTTGTTATTGGTTCATGAACCAATGGAAATATCAATAATTTAGCTAAATAATTTAATTATGATAATTGCAAAAAAATGGAGGTTATAAAGTAAAAGCTTTTGACAAAGATTGTCAAAATATTTACTTTTCTCCATAAACTTTTTGTGAAACAAAGTACATAATTGATTTAGAAAGAAATGGATGGATACTTAAAAAAGCAAAATACTATACACACAGGAAAGAAAGAGGGTGCAATTGTCTTTGTGAAAAAAAACATGCCAGATGGTGGACATTACTTTTGCATTGTAATCCTCTTTGATTTGATGCAATTAACTTGCCTTAAGTAACTGGTCACCAACTTGCAACCTTCCATCCACATCAGCTGCACCACCAGGATGAACACTCTTTACAAAAGAACCATTTTCGCCACCCACTAAGGAGAACCCTAATCCTCCTGTGATAGGCTTCTGTAGCTCAAAGTGTATCACATTATTCTATGGAGAGAGAAATAATGGCACTGAATTTCCCTATGCAACTGTGACTGCAATTTAAAACAATTAACTGTATGAGGAAAAACTTTAGGGATAAGTTTCTATAAAATTGCAGTTCTTTTGTTTCTGTTTGTTGAGTTTTGATGTTCTCGTAACACTAGTGCAAATTAATTTCTCAGAGATCAGCATTTGAAAGTATAATCAGTGACCAAAATTCTTATTTTGTCTTCACTACATTGTAAGAAACACATTTCATGCAATCTCATGTCAAATTTCTTGTGTTTCTAATAATATTCACAAAGAATTGGATGGTCCATAGCAAAACATGTATTAAAAAAACTTCATTGTCAAAAATTATTTGTTAGCCAATTTTTGCAAATAATTTAAACAGTTTAATTTCTGCAAAAGTAGTTCCTCCAATTATTGTACATTGTGATAAAATATAATCTTACCTCTGGTACCTCTAAAGAAGATACTTGATCACATTCATTTTGTTTGTTTCCATATATATCTCCTGTAGACAGAAAATGATACTTGGAAACCTGGTATGATGTTTGCAACTATTTAAAACATATCCAAATTTTCAGTAAAATTACATTTGATTAATTAATAGCATCTCAGCAAATCTATTCTCTAGATCTAGCTTCAGTTCATCTGAAATTAGACTCGGAACAAAAATTAGTTAAAGCAATATACGAAAAACCTCCTTGCCTTATTCTAAATCTTCAGAAACACCTCTTCATTCAAAACACAATTAGCATTTTCTCTTGCATCATGTTCAGCTCTGTGATAGTCCTAGGAAACTTAAAATTCTCATCTTAATGTACATATTGACCAGTTTGCAGCAAAGTGCCCAGCCTTCTGGACAACAACACCGTACAACCCTGTCATGGCAGCTGTTGCAAGAGTATCGACACAGATAACACCATTTCACACAGGGACACCTCCCACTATGTTTGCGTTGAGCATACATGTGACTTGGCTAATGTTGTCTTATCTCATACGCTGCAGGCAAGATATTTTGGCGAGACTGAGCAGAGGCTACGACAATGGATGAATGGACACTGCGCAACAATCACCAGGCAGGAGTGTTCTCTCCCAGTCGGGGAAACTTCAGTGGTCCAGGACCTTCAGGTGACCATCCTCCAAGGTGGACTTTGGGACAAGCAACTACGCAGGGTGGGTGAGCAAAAGCTGATAGCAAAGTTCGATACCGATAGGAATGGCCTCAACTGGGACCTTGGATTCATGTCACAGTACAGGTGACCACACTGCATCTCACACACACACACACACACACACACACACACACACACACACACACACACACACACACACACACACACACACACACACACACACACACACACACACACACACCAAAGCTTACACAGATGCAGACTATCATGTATATCCACACACTCACGTGCACACATAAATTTATGGGTAAATTTGCATTTGCAGAATTACTGCACAAATTACTTGCTCAAAAACTGCACGAATCCATGTAAAACACTGTAAAACTATGTAGAGGGCTTGTCAGTCCGAACCAACATTGGGACAGACAGACTTCACACCTATTGTTAGAAAATCGGAGCTATCTTGAGAATGTAATTTTTGGGATTTACATATTAAAGAACAGAAACCAGCATATCCCATTCCAAAAGATGAAAGATTCGATCTAAGATTTTTTAATGCATCACAACTCCATGACTCCTTTGGCTGTGAATTCTGTGATCATGATCTTATTCTACACAACCACCTGATGAAGGAACAGTGCTTCCAAATAAACCTGTCAGACTATAACCTGATGTTGGGTGATTTTTAAAATTGAGGAAAGGCCACTTTACCAAAATTTGACAGGAGCTGGGGAATGTAGATTAGAAACAGCTGTTGAAGGTAAATCCACATTTGATCTGCATTTCAAAGGGAGGACAGGACTGACATGTCCCTGCGAAAATGAGGGATAGAAATGGCAAGATTAGGGAAGTATGAATAACAGGTGAAATTGTGAGACTAGCTAAGAGGAAAAAGGAAGCATATATAAGGTCTAGGTGACTGAAAACAGAAGAAAGAAGCTTTGGATGAATATCGGAAAAACAGGACCAATCTGAAACAAGAAATTGAGAGGGCTACAAGGGGTCATGAAATATCTTCAGCAAACAGGGTTAAGGAAAATCCCAAAGCCTTTTATTCATGTAGAAGCAGCAAGAGGGTAAGTGGAGAAAGGGTTGGCCCACTCAAGGGACAAAAGAGGAAAGGTATGTGTGGAGTCAGAGAAAATGTGTGAGATTCTTAACAAGTCTTCGCATCGGTATTCACCGAGGAGGGGGACAGGATGGATGTTGAGGTTAGGGATAGATGTTTGATTACTCCAGGTCTGGTTGGCATAAGGAGGGAGGAAGTATTCTAAAAGGCATTAAGGTGAACAAATTCCCAGGTCCGGATGGGATCTACCCCAGGTTATTGAGGGAAGCAAGAGAGGAAACAGCTGTGACCTTAACAGATATCTTTGCAGCATCCTTGAACACAAGTGAGATCCTGGAGGACTGGAGAATTTCTAATGTCCACTTGTTTAAGAAGGGTAGCAGAGACAATCCAGATAATTACAGACCGGTGAGCCTGACCTCAGTGGTAGGGAAATTGCTGGAGAAGATGATGAAGGATAGGATCTATTCCCATTTGGAAGAAAATGGGCTTATCAGTGATAGGCAGCATGGTTTTGTGCTGGGAGGTCAGGTTTTACCAATTTAATAGAATTCTTTGAGGAAGTGACAAAGATGATTGATGAGGGAAGGGTTGTAGATATTACATACATGGACATCAGGGAGGTGTTTGATAAGGGTCTCCATGGTAGATGATGAAGAAAGAGGTGGCAACGCAGGTCACTAGAGTGGTCAAGAAGGCATACGGCAAACTTCCTGTTTGTCCTATGTAGTGTTTTGTGCAGTCCTTGAATGGGATTTTGTACACTACGTTGGTTTTGCTCCTGCTGGGTATCGGGTCCTTTGTCCTGGTGACAAAACACTACATAGGACATACAGGAAGACAGCTAACAACCCGAATCCATGAACATCAACTGGCCACGAAACAACACGACCAGCTATCCCTAGTAGTCATACACTCAGATGACAAACAACACGAATTCGATTGGGACAACACCACTATTTATAGGGCAGGCCAAACAGAGAACAGCCAGGGAATTCCTAGAAGCATGGCACTCATCCACGAATTCTATCAACAGACACATTTAACTAGACCCTACATACCGACCACTGCAGTGGACAGCAACTGACAACCGGAAGTGGCAGATTCAAACCAGTATAAATGCCGGAGGAATCAGCACAGAAGCGCTTCACAGGAGGCTCCCAAGCACTGAAGATGTCACCTAGAAAGAGGACGAAACGTTTGCAACAAAAACTCCCAGCTCGGCGAACAGAACCACAACAACAAGCACCCGAGCTACAAATCTTCTCACAAATTTTGATTCTGTTAACTTGCTTGACTATTTTCTGCAGCTGTTCATGGCGATTTAAAGAGCTATGCATCTGAACTCCCAATTCGCATTGGACATCCACTGTATTTAACCACATATATTCTAAAATTGCTTGTGAACAGTATTAAGTATATCTTTGAGCACCCGCCACTGCTCCTCAGTTGTTTTACCTATTAGCAGACCTTCTTAGTTTACTGTAGACAGTTTCTGCCTCATTCCATTTAAAGTCTGCCTTACTTAAATCCAAAATCTTAGGATCAAATCTTTGCTTAGCTCTTACAAACACTACATGAAACTCAATCATGTTATGATAATTATTTGACAAATGTTCACGAGCAACTAGGTCACTGAATAAATCATGTTCATTGCTCATTACTAGACCCAATGTTACTTGACCCTTGTTATACCCAAGACATATTGTCATAAGAAACTATTCTGGACACACTCTAGAAATTCACAAACTTTTTGGCAGGTGCTTGTCTGTCTCTTCCAGTCAATGTTAAGATTGAAGTGCCCCATTAATACTGCTCTGCCTCTGCTACATAGTTACCTAATTTCAGCTGCTACCAGATGGTTTATATATGACACTTATTATGGTTTTCATTCCTTTATAGTTCCGCAGTTCCACCCATAAAGTCTCCATTTGGTACTCTTCCCCTCTTTACATCCTCCCTGACCACAGAAATGATTCTGTTTCTAATCAGTATAGCCACCACATTCCCTCTGCTGTTGTCTCTATCCCTCCTGTAAACCTCATAACCTGGTATGTTTTAATTTCTGGTCCTGACCATTCCGCAGTCATGTCTTCATAATGGCTACTGTATTATAGTTTCCAATTTCAATCTGTGACTACAGTGCAGTTAATTTGTTCCTTACACTCAGCGCATTTGTATAACTACCTCTAATTTTGGCTGTGCACTCTATCCTGTCCTTCAGCATCTTTAAATGATTCCTTTAGGGAAGGAAATCTGCCATTCTTACCTGCTCTGGTTTACACGTGACCCCAAATCCACAGCAATGTGGTTGTCTCTTAATTGCCCTTGTAACTGGTCTCAACAGCCAATCAGTTCAAAGGTTATTAAGGCTGACAACAAAATGCAAACCTTGCCAGCACAAGCCCACAGCACCCCCAGTAGAAAAAGACCCTCTGAAATCCTTGTATTGTTTGTGTAGTAAGAGGAAATGTTGCTGAAACTGATTGTCTTCCTGTATCTATATTGGACAAGCACTCACATACTTCTCTTTGGGCTTGCATTACATGCAACTCTTTACTACCCAACCAAAAGTTATCCTCTAAGTATCCTGGTTCTACCAGCATTAATGTGCAAGCTTTGGCAATGATTAGTCACTCAAAATGCAACCTATAGCAGGAGTAAGAAGTTGTAATCTTGAGGGGGAGTTGGTGTAGTAACATACTGTGCTTTCACCTCCTGCATTCAGCCTCAACTTAACTGAAGGGTAGCTTATTTAATTCAGAAGCTTTCAGGAAAGTGGAGTTGAGAATTTTCAGATAACCCATGATCTTACTAAAGGTGGAGTTGACTCAATGCGCTGAATGGCCTACTTCCACTCCTATGGCTTAGAAGCACCGATGTATATAATCCATATCAAAGATTTAATGCAGTAATTCTTTATCAAAGTTGCTATCCTTTGGGATGTTAAGCCATTATCCTGTGTAAATGCTTGAGTTGAGTAAAGGGTCTAAAAACACTATTCGACAAGAAGGAAGGGATTTCTCCTGATGAACTTACCAAAATTCCATTCGAAACCAGCCCCACCAAAATTATGTCATTGGCCTTGCATAGCACTAATCAGATGTTCAAAAATATATGGAATACATTACATGTATAGATTTTTGGTAGGATAGTATCTTTAACAATGATAGCAATCATTCAGGATATGCTTTATTTCACTACTGGAATACCAGTGGTAGGAGAGAATATTCCTCTCAAGATTAATTGCAGCAACACAAAAAAGATCCTTCAACAACATTTCCCAAAATAATGACCTCTAGAATCCAGAAAGACAAAGATAACAGGCATTTGGGGACTGGCAATTTGCCCTCCAACCCATGCAATACCAATATTTGGAAATGTATCATTGCTCCTTCAGTGTTGTTGGGTCAAAATCCTGTAACTCCCTTCCAAATGGTACTGTGGTTGCACCTATATCAAATGGCTGGTAGCAGTTCAAGAAGGAGCTCACCATTACGTTCTTAAGGGCAACGAATGTTACCCTCAACATCAATGGTAACATCACACAAATGAACCTGAGTTTCAAAGTAATATTATTCCTTCCAAAAGTGTTGCTATCCTTCCATTGCTAAGTATCTATTAATCAGTGTGGTTTATATTAACTAGCAACTGAACACAAATTTGGAATTTTAAAAATAAAAAACCCAAAGAAGTTTAAACATATTTCATTTAAAACATACCATTAACTTCAACAGATTCATTAAGTTTTAAGCACTTGTCATTGCTCTGAACAGAACACTCCATTGCTTTTGCAAATACAGGCTCTCCATCTCTGCAAAATAAAATTAAGCAACATCCTTAAAATTAAGCGAAGCAAAAACTGGAGAAAATTATTTACAAAAGAAACATTCATCTTACTTCATGTATCATCACCTTTACTTAAAATCCAATCATTTTTTTCTTGGTGTTAACTAACATGGCATAGCAAAAGTATATTTACTACATACTTGCTACAACAAATATATAATTCTGCAGTAAATTTAACTCAGACAAAATTACTGTCAGTGAAGGATGTTTTTTGGGGGTAGATATAGTCCCTTCACAGATGTAATTGACACAGATACAGTATCGTGACATACTTCGGTTGCAACCTATTCCATTTATTAGAGAGTGAAATCTCAAAAATTCAACATCACTTTTATTTTCCCTTTTCCTAATTTCTGAGAAAATCTAAATTTCATGATGTAAGACAGGCATGCATTGAAAATACATACATATGCTGGGTTGGGGGTATAGGGTGGGGGAAGAACATACCAGGCCACCCACCAAACCCGAAATTCCAACAGGGTGCCAACTTTCATGTGCCAACCACCTCAACTTTGGCTCCTCCCTGATGACTGTGTGACAATTGGGAGACCAGCAGTATCTACTTTGGGGTGGGGGATGGGAGGAACTGTTGGTGGGGAAGTCAGCAATCACACAACCTTTATGGTCATTTCAGGAAAACATTCAGGTCATTTGTGGTTCTGAGTTAGAATGCAAAAGAGAAGATTTTGGTTCAGCTGCTAATATGCACGTCTTCTGATTTTAACCTTCTTTTGTAAAGACTACTTTTTTCGTGTATTTTTTAAAGAAGTTACGGGTTGGAAAAAGAGCTATATTAAAACCAGTGTTTAAAAGGGTTACTGTATGTTTGTAAGCAAGTAACCTAACACCCATGTAGTGTAGTGGACAAGCAACTATTTGGACAATCAGTGACTGAAGTCCGAGTTGCAGATGCTATGTAGCTGATGGATTTACAAATGCAGCTTTTATTGGCATTAGGAATATGATTGGTCTGTGGACCAGTTATAAATGGCAGAGAACTTTTGCCTGCCAAAAACAGTGCAATTAGTTCTCAATTAACTGAACAACTTGGAACTAGTAACAATTTCGAGAGATAGACAGTGAGATATATTCAGTTCTTCCCCAGCTCGGGAGTGGTTCCTCTATTCTTTGCAGTTAAAACTAACTTTAAACTTGAAGTAAACTAATTTCTCTCTCAAAGAGTTATTGCAGGTGGCAACTTTTAACTGATCTTTCATACATGAACTGGCCACCTTGTGTCTCTTATCAACCAATGGAAGCCTCTAAAGAAAGATGACTGAAGTAAAGTGCTGACCAATATAAGAGTCATAAGGATCAGCTCAATAACATAACCTGGAAATGTCTTTTCAGTTTCTCCTCTCTACCAATGACTTATTTTTACCCCATTTGTCTGTCTGTGTATATACAAGGGCAAGGTTCTAAAGAGGATGAGAGTTTCAATTAATAGTGCTACATGCTGACAGTTTATAACTGGTTACCTGTAGCCAGAGTCAAATTACTTGCAGGAAAGACCAATTCTTGTTCAGTATTGAAACCTGGTCTGTGCTTTCCATCAGCCTTGGACTGAAAGTCAGGTAATAGGGAACTTTGCAAACTTTATGAAATCTTTAATTTTTGTGACCCCTTTGGAAATAGTAGGGATCAATTTCTAGCCCCTCAACCTAGTGAATACTAATACATTGCAGTCTATCATTTGGAGTATTGAGATGTGGGAATCACAGACAGGATGGCACTGGTACCTCACTGTGCTAGGTTTGATTTCACTCTCGGGAGTGTCTGAGTGGAATTTGCACATTCTCCCCTTGTCTATGATTGTATGAGCACAGACACAATAGACCAAATAGTCTATTCTGTAAACCTCTGGTATGTAGGTGTCTTGAACTTTTGGTAAAGGCAGCTGTGGCCTGGTGTAGGAAAAGAGGACGAAAGTGACAGTGAGGAATGGGAAAGAAGGCAGCAAAAAGCAGACGAAATTCATAGACCAATCTTAGGAGACGTAAAAGTAGAAAATACTTTTGCTCCTTTTTCAGGTACAGTTGGAATAGCTCTCTTGACAGCCAGAAGTTTAACACCAATCAATAGCTTTCGGAGTGCTGCTCCTTCATTAGGTGATTGGAAACTTGCCCTTGCACATACACAGGCAGACAAATTGGGTAAAAATAAGTAATTGACAGAGAGGAGAAACGGAAACTTGATCTGTCTTTTCAATTTCCAACCACCTGTTGAAGGAGCAGCACTCTGAAAACTAGAGCTTCCAATTAAACCTGTTGGATTATAACCTGGTATTGTGTGATTTTTAACTTTGTACACCCCAGTCCAACACCGGCATCTCCAGGTCATGAACACCAATAACAACAGCATAGGAGAAAATGGATGCAATGAAAGCTTTTACAGGAAGTAATTATTTTGTCTAACATCATGCACAATTTTTGAAACAGTTCCAGAGATATAAAGTAGTAATATACAATCACTCAAAAGAAACTGTACACTACACGGTGCTAATTAGCAGAATTAAAGTAACAGAGAACTGTGAAATTACTGCTATACATTTTGCAATGTCATACTATGAAACGAAAGGACAAATCATACAATGTAAACAGCCTGTATGATACCTTGTGACTTTTAAAGTAACAGTAGGACCTGCATTTTGAAGAGTTCTCCTTGCCTCATTTGTTGTCATTCCGTGTGTGCTAACACCATTAATATGATGGATAATATCCAATGGTTGCAGACTACCTTCTTTATCAGCAACTGAACCTGGACTAATGTCACTGATATAGATTGATTGGCATGCAGTATCACTGCCTCCTGCCACAGATAAGCCTGTATAAACGAGAAGCTTCATTTAGTTATAGTTCAACATTAGGAAATAGTAAACTCTTTAATTCATTATAAACTATAATAATCTACATTCTGCAGAACACATTTTCATCATGAATTCAATTTTCCTGAAAAAAAGATATTGAGAGTAACTATTACTGTGCCAAAATGGAAAATGTGCAACAGTAAATTATACATCCTCAAGTATGTTCACTTCAATTAAAATAAAAATTACTCTCTAATGTGCAAAGTTCTTGGCATATAATCTTTCAAAAAAAATCATCAAAACTGTAATCCAACTTTTTAACATCATAAAATCCAGGATAATATTTAGACTAGTTCTTTGAAATAAATTCTGATCCATTTCAAAACTGATATATCATTACTAACTACATGCCAGCGCAAACATAATTCAATGTCTAAATTAGTATGTGCAGCCATTTCATGGGATAAATTGATGCTGGCACCTCATTAAAAAGGCAAGAGATGTGAAAGTACTCGGCAATAGTGACCCCCTTCATGGGAGCTAGTAGCAGGCAAGAGAGAGAAATCCTATGACTCTGATGCTAATGAACGGCACCTCATGCCATTTGAACAACAGGTACATTTGAATGCAAACAACAAGAAATGCTTCTGGTGGAAGCACTAAAAGACTACCACTTAGGTTTACTAATGTAGACACTGAGCAGGAGGTGGGGGTTCCTTCTGCTGTTGGAAAAGAAAATTCTCCAGAGGCGCATCCACTGCCAGTGGAAAGAAATTGTACACGAGCTCAATGCCCAACTTTTCGCTCAAAGGATACGGTTGAAACGTTACACAAATTTGTAGAATGGTCAAGGATAAGAATATTGCCTTTATATTTGCTGACAGGTCCAAGATCTCTACTAACATTATAGTTCTCCACTCTCTTTTACATTTCTCCAATTAATACATCATATTGCCCCACACCATCACTGCCTTCCCACATTTGCCAGTTGTTTAAATTCATTTCTTTTTTAAGTGCCTTCTAACAGCACAAATATAAGCAGTAAACACACACACACTGACTTATATTTGTTGTGAAGTGAATGAAATTTGGATGGCTGGACAGAAGCAAGATAACCAGACGCAACGGTAAAGGTCGTGATAAAAATGAATGCAGAAATATTGGTATAAGAGACTGGAGAGATTGTTTGAATGAAGCACTCTGATAAGCTTTCTGAAAATTCTCACAGGGCACTGGTGATTGATGCTGCATCTACTTTTCATGTTTGCTCAGTTGGAGGAAGAGTTGGTTGTCCATCAGGACAAAGCCGTGGTCCACAGAGACACCAACAATATATATATAGGAAGAGAGATGGGGACTTAAGGCAGAAATTCAGGGAGCTAGGGTGGAAGCTTAGAGCTAGGACAAACAGAATTGTTACCTCTGGTTTGTTGCCCATGCCACGTGCTAGTGAGGCGAGGAATAGGGAGAGAGAGGAGTTGAACATGTAGTTACAGGGATAGTGCAGGAGAGGGGGTTTTGGACACCTGGATAATTGGGCCTCTTTCTGCAGCAGGTGAGACCTCTATAAACAGGATGATCTTGACCTGAACCAGAGGGGTACTAATATCCTGGGGAGGAAATTTGTTAATGCTCTTCGGGTGGGTTTAAACTAATTCACAGGGGGATGGGAACGGAAAATGTAGTTTGAGTACAGAGGAGGTTAAGAGTAGGGAGGTCCGAAATAAGGTTTTAGGGTCGCAAGAGGGCACCGGCAAGCAAAATGTTGGTTTGAAGTGTGTCTATTTCAATGCCAGGAGCATCCGGAATAAGGTGGGTGAACTTGCAACATGGGCCGGGACCATTTCAGAGACATGGGTAGCGCAGGACAGGAATGGTTGTTACAGGTTCTGGGATTTAGATGTTTCAGTAAGAACAGAGAAGCTGGTAAAAGAGGTAGGGGTATGGCAGTATTATGGCTGCAGAAAAGATGTTTGAGGACTGAGGTAGTATGGGCTGAGATTAGAAACAGAAACGGAGAGGTCACCCAGTTGGGAGTTTTCCATACGTCTCCAAATAGTTCCAGAGATTTAGAGGAAAGGAGAGCAAAAATGATTCTCGATAGGAGTGAGAGTGACAGGGTAGTTGTTATGGGGGACATCAGCTTCCCAAATATTGACCGGGAATACTATAGTTCAAGTACTTTAGATGGGACAGTTTTTGTCCAATGTGTGCAAGAGGGTTTTCTGACACAGTATGTAGACAGGGCAACAATGGTGAGGGCCACATTAGATTTGGTACAGGGAAATGAACCCTGGTGTTAGATTTGGAGGTAGGTGAGCACTTTGGCGATAGTGACCACAATTCAGTTATGTTTACTTTAGCGATGGAAAGGGATAGGTATACATCAGAGGGCAAGAGCTCCGGCTGGGGGGAGAGGCAATTACGCTGCGATTAGACAAGATTTTGGATGCTTAGGATAAGGAAGGAAACTGCAGGGGATGGGCACAATAGAAATGTGGAGCTTATTCAAGGAACAGCTACTGTGGTGTCCTTGATAAGTATATCCCTGTCAAACAGGGAGGAAGCTGTCGAGTGCAGAAACTGTGGTTTACTAATGAAGTTGAATCTCTCGTCAAGAGGAAGAAGACAACTTATGTTAAAATGAAATGTAAAGGCTCAGTAGGGTGATTGAAGGTTACAAGGTAGCCAGCAAAGACCTAAAGAGAGAGCTAAGACGAGCAAGGAAGGAACATGAGAAGTTGTTGGTGGATAGGATCAGGAAAAACTCTAAAGCTTTCTATAGGTATATAAGGGATAAAAGAATGACTAGAGTATGATTAGGGCCAATCAAGGACAGTAGTGGGAAGCTGTGCGTGGAATCAGAGGAGATAGGGGAAGTGCTAAATAAATGTTTTTTGTCAGTACTCACACTAGAAAATGACAAAGTTATCGAGGAGAATACGGAGGAACAGGCAACTACACTAGATGGATTGAGATTGACTAGGAAATGGTGTTAGAAATTCTGAAAAGTGTGGAAATAGATAAATCCTTTGGGCCAGATGGGATTTATCCGAGGATTCTCTGGGAAGCCAGAGAAGAGATTGCCGAGCTTTCAGCTTTGATCTTTATGACGTCATTAGTACCAGAAGACTGGAGGATAGCAAATGTTGTTCCATTGTTCAAAAATGGGGAGTAGAGACAACCCTGATAATTATAGACTAGGGAGCCTTATTTCGGTTGTGGGTTAAGTGTTGGAAAAGGTTATAAGAGATAGGAGTTATAATAATTGATAGGAATAAATTGATTAGGGATAGTCAACATGGCTTTGTGAATGATAGGTCATGCCTCACAAAATTTGAGTTCTTTGAGAAGGTGACCAAACAGGTGGATGAGGATAAAGCCATTGATTTGGTGTATTTGGATTTCAGTAAAATGTTTGATAAGGTTCCCCATGGTAGGCTACTGCTCAAAATATGGAGGCATGGGATAGAGGGCAATTTAGTGGTTTGGATCAGAGATTGGCCAGCTGAAAGAAGGCAGAGGGTGGTGGTTGATGGAAAATGTTCACCCTGGAGTTCAGTTACTAGTGGTGTACTGCAGGGATCTGTTTTGGGTCCACTGCTGTTTATCATTTTTATAAACGACCTGAATGGGGACGTAGAAGGATGGGTAACTTTGCGGACGAACACTAAGGCCGGTACAGTTGTGGATAGTGATGAAGAATGTTGTAGGTTAGAGAGAGACATAGATAAGCTGCAGAGCTGGGCTGAGAGGTGGCAAATGGAGTTTAATGCAGAGAAGTGTGAGGTGATTTAGTTTGGAAGGAGTAACAGGAATGCAGAGTACTGGGCAAATGATAAGATTCTTGGTTGTGTAGATGAGCAGAGATACCTCGGCGTCCTTTTACATAGATCCTTCAAAGTTGCCATCCAGGTTGGTAGGGCTATTAAGAAGGCATACGGTGTGTTAGTTTTTATTAACAAAGGGATCGAGATTCGGAACAATGAAGTCATGCTCCAGCTGTACAAAACTCTAGTGCAGCCACACTTGGAGTACTGCAAACAGTTCTGGTCACTGCATTACATGAAGGATATGGAAGCTTTCAAAAGGGTTTAGAGGAGATTTATTAGGATGTTGCCTGCTACGGAGGGAAGGTCTTACGAGGAAAGGTTGAGGGACTTGAGGCTATTTTCATTCGAGAGGTGACTTACCTTGAAACATACAAGACAATCAGAGGTGGACAGTGACAGCCTTTTTCCTAGGGTGGCGATGACTAGCATGAGGGGGCATAGCTTCAAATTGAGGGGTGATTAGGTATAGGACAGATGTCAGAGGTAGTTTCTTTACACAGAGAGTAGTAGGGGTTTGAAACGCACCGCCTGCAACAGTTGCAGACTCGCCAACTTTATGGGCATTAAAGTGGTCATTAGATAGGCATATGGACAAGAATCGAATAGTATAAGTTAGCTGGGCTTCAGATTGGTTTCATAGGGCGGTGCAACATCGACGGTTGAAGGGCCTGTGCTATGCTGTAATGTTCTATGGTCTAAAGTCATGGAGTATGCATTAGGTGATTTCAAATCTGGATATTCTCTCAGTACTGTACTGTAAAGCCTCCCCAGTTGACCAGATAGCAGCGAGTTGCGGCTGATACCTGTTGTAGTGTTGAAGAAAATGTAAGACTCATAGTCACAGAGTATTGTCTGTGCTTTGGCGCAAGGTTAGAATTACACTTCTAGGAAGTGATATAGCTTGGTGATAGGTTTCTTCATATAGTGGAGGTGACTTACATGTTGCTGCCCAAAACATTTGGACAAAAATGTTCCTCAAAGATCTGTGATGAGTTAAATGCCCTGTACAGTGTTGTTCCCCCCTCCCTCTCACTCGTCACCCAGCTGCTCCTTCTATTTCCTGCCTATCTTGCCACTTCCCCATATTCTCTAACCCAAACACAGCCCCACCAAGCTGTCCCTGCTTGAGGTACAGCTGATCTGAAGGTAGCAAAACAGCGCAGGATCAGCAAAATCTACTCGTCATAGTCAGAATTAAATCAGGAGTCTAGCTAAAAGGCTTCATTCATTATTTACAATTCAATTGCTCGTTTGTCCAAATCAACTGCTGGTTAATCTCTTCTAAGTTTTAGACAATAGTCAATAGTAGACAATAAGAAATAAAAAGGGCTTTTGCCCGAAACGTCAATTTCGCTGCACTTTGGATGCTGCCTGAACTGCTGTGTTCTTCCAGCACTACTGATCCAGAATCTGGTTTCCAGCATCTGCAGACATTATTTTTACCTCAATAGTAGATTGTCTAAAACTTATAAGAGATTAACCAGCAGTTGATTTGGACAAACTAGCAACTGAATTATAAATAATGAATGAAGCCTTTAAAGTAATATAGCTGGGGGATCTTTTCTACACACAATAGCATGAGTCATTGAGTGAGATGAGCACACGGTGAGGCACGTTTTTGGGATAGTCCAGATCACAACAGGTTCCTATAACATATTTGAGAGTGTGAAACTTTGATCTCCAGCATCTGCAGTCCTCACTTTCTCCTATAACATGTTGGCATGTGTGTTGGGTGCCTATGGAGCAGCCTGATTCTGATAGCAGTTAGGTGACTTCCACCTGACAATAACACTCAAACAATGTTACATATTTAGGTGTCTAGGAGAAAGTGAGGATTGCAGATGGTGGAGATCAGAGTTGAGAGTGTGGTGCTGGAAAAGCACAACGGGTCAGGCAGCATCCGAGGAACAGGAGAGTCGACAGTTTTGGGCATAAGGCCTTCATCAGGAAGGCCTTCATCAGGAAGCCCTTTATCAGGGTAATTTAGGTGTCTGTTTTAATCTGAAAGTGTGTTTAATGCCATAAATTTTTCTAAGTTTGCATCATCCACCAACTTTGCAATATCCGCAAAGTTTTAAATTGGTAAGATAACATCCTTGAATATCGTGACATTTTCTAAAAGCCCTTTCTGTTCCAGAACAACACACCGTATTACTCTAATTGTCAGACACAGCTCAGTTAGTAGGGCTCTGCCTCCCAGTCACAAAGTTTCAGGTTTCACTCCAGGACCTGAGCACATGAACATCAATGTCAACACCCAGTGCCGGAGGCTAGGAAACATTGTGATGCAAGTACTGTAGTACCGTCTTTCAGATGAGAAGATAAATCAACACTGTATGTTTTCTCATACGGACATATCCATTCGGTAGCTGAATATGACCTTAAGACATAGGAGTAGAAATAGACCATTCCGCTCATCAATCTGTTCCACCATTCAGAGAGATTATGGTGATCTGATTATCCTCAGTTCCACATTCCTGCCTTTCGCTGTAATTCTTGATTCCCTTACTAAATATAAATATGGCCATCTCAGCCTTGAATATATGTAGCAACTGATGTTTTAATAAATTTCTGATTCTGATTCAAGTTTAATCTCCTCCACTAAATTCCCTCATTTGATAGAAAAAAAACCTCAAAATCTTTCAAATATCAGGCTTTAAACTTGGGAAGCAATTCTAATTTTATCGTTCCATAAGTATATACAAATAATATAGTTTCTAATTTTGTATGAACTAACAGAAGAATCTATAGAAAATTATAGTTCCTGGTCCCTCATTGTTTTCTAAATTAAATCTGTTTAGTCACGTTACTGTGATCACTTTAACATTTAATAAAATGAAACAAAAACATGTTTAATCTGCATTATTAACAAACAGTCAGCCAAACTTGTAGTGCTAATCTAAATTACAAAACAGCTTGAGACGTTAACTGCACTCATTCCCTATGATAGACTTATTTCCAGTTATAATCTATAATGAAAGAAACAGAAAGGAAAAAGGTCCCAAAAAAATATGGCAATATCTTAAATAAAACAAAATTAGTCTTGTTCTACACTGTTCAAACTATTATTATAAACACAACAAGCTGAATTATTTAAAAAGATTTACCTAGTTCATGCTTGTGCCACATCAGTGTGATATCTGGGAGCGAATGTGGCTTCATTGGAAACTCTGGTATTTCTAGAACCCGTCCAATTACTAGAGTGACTGTATCTGGGATAGATCGAAGAAAATCCACTGCTTCTGCATGGCTCATACTGGTGATGTCAACACCATTCACCTATGACAAGCAGTGGCAAAAGAACTAAAGCTGTTATCATGTAAGACACATCTTCCAAATAAATGAGTCATCCAAATCTACGCCCATTTGCATGCTTACTGTATTTCTGCTTATGCTCGGACTTGTTTTGTCTGAAATGCTTTGCTCACATGAAGCTAACTTTGTGGTCTGATTCTACTCAACTTAGAATGAAACACTGTTCCTGATAATTATTAAACTGTAGTTGCATCAGAGATACTTGATATTATCAGTACATCAAAAGGTCTGTAAAACTTCTACTAATGTTGTTCATGAGGTATTTTGTTTCATTTTACAAAGGACCACCAGTTCAGATTTACTTTAGCAAAATAGCTTAAGCTATGCCTTATTCTAGATAGGATTACCAAGAATTAGGATACTTGTAATTTATATTTTAACCATGTATAGAAATGATGCTAATATACAGCACGAGAGATTTGGAAATTGGGAATTTTTTCTTTCTCCTTCATTTTCAAATTACATTAAAAAAAAAACTGAACAACATGGACGCATGCCACAAAACAGCAACATTAGTTCAGACACTACTGGAAGTAACAACATCGTTGGGAGAAGATACAATAATTAATGTCTCAATAGTTTCCTAAAGAAAACAATTACAAAATTTGTTTTAATACATTTTAAGATTGAAATCCTGGTGCAGTCACTTAACATTTGGTTATTGAGACCTTGCTTTCCCAGAAGGTCATAAATAATTACAGATTTCTTGGTTTCAAGTACATGGGGAAGCAGACAAATTTGCTGACAATAGTCCCCAAAATGCCAAGTAACATTCAAGCAAGGAAGTGACCAATGAGGGAGAAGGCACACTCCTATGTTAATGAAACAGAATCTGAGAGGAGCTGCTCCTCTAATCACAGACTATTTATTCCAGCAAATACAGGAAGGAAACAGCTGGTGACTGTAGGAGCAGCGGTAGTGGGAAGGTACATGGCTGTGTGTCAGGCTGAGGGGCCAAAAACAGGCTGGCTAGTGAGCAGAAACACAGAACTCACAAAGCAGAGAAAGAGAGGACAGTTTTGAATCTATCAACAGACAAAAAAATCTTTCAACTGAGAGCAAGGAATACTTGAAGTGACTGAAGTCAGGATTTTCTTTGAGATGAAGATGGCATTTCTAACTTAAGGCTACAAAGGTTCAACAGCTACTAAATAGTAAAGGTGGAGTTGATGCTATTATGATGAACACTGTATTGGAAAATCTAATAACGGATTTGCATACACGCAAAACACATCTCAAAGTTTTTCCAGAAACTATGCATAACTTAGTCAGATGTGACATCACTTCACCTGACGAAGGAGCAGTGCTCCGAAAGCTTGTGATTTCAAATAAACCTGTTGGACTATAACCTGGTGTCATGTGACTTCTAAATTTGTCCACCCCAGTCTAACAGCAGCATCTCCACGTCACATGCATTAATTAGAATGCAGTTTGTGTTAATTACAAACATGGAACTATTTGCATATACTAACATTTCAACAGGAATGAATGACTTGGATTTTTTATAATTCTCTTTATGACCTTAGGACATCCCAAAGTGCTTTATATTAAAGTTCATTCCTGAGCAACTTCAACCATAACAGTAGATGATTGTCTCACTTTTCCCTATACAAACTCGCCAGCAGAAATTTACTCAAACATTGTTCTATCCAATTGTACAGTTTCTCTCTCTCATTCTTTAATTCCCAAGCTTCCTGCATTGATTCCATGTTCTTTCCCTTTGGCATCACCTGCAATTTTGTTTTGCTGATTTACATTCAGTTTCTCAATCCAAGTCAATTAACAGCAGACATGATCTCGTTACAGAGCCCCAAGTCCCCAAATTCAAAATATTTCTTCAGTGAGATTGTTTCTCTTAACTTTTTTCAAGTTTTTTTCCCCACTTTTCATGCCCTTTTATTTTATCTAATTCCCTGATTACAGTTTTGATTTCAACAAGCCTTCTTGAAGTCAAGATCCATTAGGTCATAATGTGATGGAAACTTTTTCTCCGTCCTGACCTGAATAGTTTCAGCACTATCTGTTTTTATCCCAGATTTCCCGCATCCGCAGTACTTTGCTTTTGACTTATTATTTTAATACAAATTTAGAATAAATTACTTGTATTCTGATCAGACTTACCATTATCAACCTGTCACCAGGTCTTAGCCTTCCGTCACTTTTTGCAGGGTCCTGGATAATATCATGTATGTAGCTACCAATGTTAGTGTCTCCTTTTGTCACAGTGAAACCCAGACTCCCTTTTTCTGATTTCTTCAAAGTAACATGCAATTCCACTTCCTATGGCAAAGGACTATGTTAGATTATGCAGCAGGTAGTGACACATAAAAAAAACAACTACCTGTGTGTTAAATGAAATAAATCTAACTAAACTACCTTACATCAGCTTAACTTCAGTGAGGAAATATCTAGACAATTATTTGAGATAGAATAGTTACATGGAGAAAAGGTAGGTTGATTACGAAGATTTAACATTGATTTCTAAAGGGGAAATCATGTTTAACTAACTTGGAGATTTTGCAAAGATAGTGGAAAGATTTGAGGAAGGTAATGCTTTTAGTATACATGGACTTTCAGAAGTCATTTAGAATAGTACCATTTAACAGATCTGTGAGCAAAGTTCCAGGCCATGGAATAAAAGGGTTAGTAGCAACGTGGATACAAAACTGGTTGGGTGATGGAAAAAAGAAAGCAATAGTAAAACAATATTTTTCAGACAGGAGGAAGATTAGTAACTGCGCTCCCAGGGGTCATATTGCTTTTCTTGATAGAACAGAACATATACAGAATGCCTTCGGCCCAATGATTTAGATTCTGAGTGCAGGGGGCAATTTCAAAGTTTGCAGATGACACTAAACTTGGAAGAGTTGCAAACTATGAGGAGAATAGTGTAGAACTCCAGAAGGTCATTCACAAGTTGCTGTAGCAGGCAGATAGGTGGCAGATAAATTTCAATGCAGGCAAGTATGAGTTTCATTGTGGTAGGAAGAACGTTGAAAGACAATATAAAATAGGGGTACATTTCTAAAGTGGGGGGAGCGGTAGGTACAGTAGCAGAAGGACCTGGCGCATATGTGCATAGAAGCATAGTGTCCAAGAGCAAGGTGGCAATAAGATCTCAGCTGGACTATTGTTCTGGGTGCCACATTATAGGAAGATGTGAATGCACTGGAGAGTGTGCAGAAGTGGTTTACAATAATGATTCCAAGATGAGGAACATCACTAATGAGAATAGACTGAAGAAGTTCAGATGATCTTCCTTGGAAAGAAGGCGGCTGAGAGGAGATCTGATAGAGGCCTTCAAAAAGATGACTGCACTAGATAGAGTTGATAAGGAGAATATGTTCTGTTCATTCAATGAACATGAATGAAATGACAGATTTAGAGTGATTCCCAAAAAAAGCAAGGATGAAGTGAGACAACCATTCACTCTGAGTATATAGGAAATGAAATGCACTGCCTAGAAGTGTGGTGAAGGCAGCTTCAATGTGGGGGATTTAAAACAGCATTGGATGATTATTTGGATAATAATAATGTGCAAGAATGTGGGGGTCAAAACTGGAAAATGGCACTAAATTACGATGCTCACTTAATAACCCAGCGCAGGTATGATTAGCCAAATTGCCTCCTTCTGCCTCAGAAGGGCATGATTCTAAATGAGTAATCAAATTTTAAGTGCAATGGATTTTCAATCTCTGTTCAAGCAGCAAGATGGTAATTGATCAATTACAAATTAAATCCACTGTAATCGTTATTGCAAAATGATTCTTATGCCAAAAAAGATGTTAACAGGTAACCTGTCATTGATATTTACTGGCTGTAACTCAGAATCTTCCTCTTCAAGGTTCTTGCTGTCCTGATGTTGTGCTGGAATGGCTATTGTATCGGAGATTGAAGAATCCATCTCAGATGCTGAACTGCAACTAATGCAGTTCTCATCTACTGGAGTAGGAGATGGAACCACAGGTTGAAGTTTAAAGCCTTGCTGTGGTGCATGGTCGAGAAGCATTGGTGAAGGTAACTTTCTGGAATAGAAATAGGATCATAAATAGCTTAAACTGGGTAAGTTTACACAAAAATATAAATCACACATTACTTTCTTCCAAAAAAGACATGTCCTTGTATTTTAAGATGTATTTTGTTTTAACTGCATAGATTACCAGCAGCAAAGTTTCTCTAAGAAAGGTGACACAAATCAGTGGAAATTCCTATTGGTAATCTGAATATTAATTCATTGTACTAAATACAACCTTCTAATCATGTAAAGGAAGCATGAACTCATCAAGTGATTATATTGTCTGACCCCATATCCTCTCCATCACCAAGGAACCGGTTTCCTTTCGTTGCAATAAAACAGCTGACAATTTGCCCCATGGATAACATGACGAAAAAATCTGAACCCAATAATAAAGTTAGCTCCAGTATACTGTCTATTCAATATGCCGATTGTACCTGAATTATTGCATCTGTGTAATCATGAATGAGTGTATCCCTTTTCCTTTATTTATTACTTTCTACAGAGCACAGTATAGAATTTATTGTGACAATACAGTTTTCGCTTTATATAGAAAAGGACGTTCCACTTCCATAACACTGTTGATCATATCCTAAAAAGTATTCCAATTTAATATGTTTGAAATGCTTTCATTGCAGTAATGTAGAAGGCATTAAAACAAAGATCTTACAACTGTAATTAGATAAACAGAGAGATACTCTAATCAATGATATTGGTTGATTGGTAGAAGTTGGCAAGGACAACTACAGAACTCTTTCGTTTTCAGAAATCACCACAGGGTCTTAGGTTCACCCAAAAGGGCAGATGTAACCCCTGGTTAATGATCTCAACAGAAATACTCTTGACTCAGAAGGGTTTTGCCTCAACCCCTGCTTGAAGATTTAGACATATAATATAGGCATAAACTTTCAGTAGAGAGGGAATGCTGCATAGTAAAAGCCGCCACATTTTACCTAAGATGTCTAAACGCAAACCCATTCACCTATTGAGATGGATATAAAACATCTTATATGCTAAGAGCTTTGCCCAGTCCAATTTTTCAACAATTATAACAACCATCATAACCACCAAAAACAGATTACCTGCTCAATCATCTCAACTGGCATGAAAGATTGACTAATACTGTTTTTGTAAAGCACTAATCTACTTGTTATTTGCTTTATTTAATGAGAAAGAAAAACCAAACTGCAAAGACTGCATTTTGGAAAAGGTAGGCTTTAAATGGGTGGAGGTTGGTGTAACGCAACATAGAAAATGAACCAGGATGCTTGTAAACAAATCAAGGTCCTATATAATATAGAAAGGTAGTAAAAGAATTCTGCACTAAAATGTGGGTTTCCATTCTTCTACTGTAATTTAAATAGGGGTATAGCAGAATCTCAAGTGAGTTGCCTGGAAATGTTAATGGCACTTCACAGAGACTTGTTTTAAGAAATTATGACAGAGAGATTGGATAAAATTTCACATGATTACCAGACTTCCTTCTGTTCATCAGGGCACAGGATTCAATTCGAAACAAATTAAATGAAAATTCAAGAAATTCCATTCATTACTCCATTGGTCGCAAAGGCATCAAGATTATTAAGTAGACATAGCTTCACTCTTTTAATTTGTGGTGCGTAACAAAAGCTCAAAGAATATGACACAAATCACAATGCAAGGTTTGAAGTGGCAAACTCAAACTTGTGCAACAGTGTCTTTCTGAGTTTGGAGTTGTGATATATTTGTGGCTCATGAAGAGAACTCTGAATCTGGACATGGAGATGGAAATACATTAGGTATTTTTTCCTTGAGGAGCAAAGGAAAATAACCACCAAAATATGAACTGAATATAAAACAGAATAAGATCACCAATAAAGTTGGAGCATGACCATCAACACTGGACTTATCATAAATACTATTATTTGCACCATAATTTAAACTCAAGGTGAGTTTCCAAATGCGTACCCAAATCAAAATGACTGTCCAAGCCAAGCAGCATTGCTCAACGTAATACATCGAAAAGAAATAATAGTTATCAAAAGCAGTGATTATCATTTGATCCACTTTGGTCATGCCTCTTGTTTGATTCTGTTGAATAAAATTCTCCTTGTCCTCAGCTTTCCTTCCTGTGCATTGAATCACCAAGGATTCCCAATTATTAACCCTTGTGAACCTGACCATACTCAGAACTCTAATTGGCTCATTAGTGCAGGATCAGTTTATGGTCAATCTTGGTTTGGCAAGGTTGCATCTGTTTAATTCCCGCTTAGTTTCTTTAAAAGCAAAGGTCATCTTTGTAATGTTACTTCCTACTGTCTCCTTGTCCATTTTTTCACATACCCACTTTGAAAGAATACCTCTTTGTAGCAGCATAGTCAGCATAGCTTACCAATGCCATAGATCTTTATGAAGATAGATGGTACGAGTAGAACAATATATGCATCCACTTATACTAGATAGTGTCTCAGTGACTAACAACCATCCCTAATCTCCCAACTGATGCAATTGAAAGTTCCCCTAAACCAGGGCATTATCCTTCAATTGAAAGAACCATGTGTGACTCCGTAATAACTGTTGATGCCAAAAACAAATTAAAACACAAAGTAACCATAGAAAAGTATTACAAGTACATATTATACATTTGAAGTTACAATACTAAACCAATTTGAAGCATAGCTGTGTATTTGAGTAAAAGCTTTTTACCTTAAAGCATTCATAGTTTACATTAGCAGGAGCTATAAAAACTGCGAATCCAAAAAAAAAGTTACCTTAATTTTGGCCTGAATTTCCTTCTTTACAAAAAGTATTTACAAATAATTACATTCAAATAAAATATAATGTCTTTCCTTACTTGCTTAATCAAATTAAAATGATTATTGAAAAATCCTACAATGGGATTATCATTGTTGAATTCCCTTACGATTAACATTCTGGGATTTGGAAGAATGGGGTGGTTTATAACTGACAGAACCCAAACAGGTCCAGCCATTTAATACTGTAGCTACAAGAACAAGTCAGAGCTTGGGAATTCTGAGGTACATAACTCACCACCTGACTTCACAAAGGCAGTGCACTACCTCCAAGGCACAAATCAGGACTGTGCCTGGAACAGTGCAACTCTAACCACATTCAAGAATGTTAACACCATTTTAAACAAAGCCCGTTTAATTAACACTACATTCCCCACCTTTAAATGTTAACATCTTCTAACATTGGTGCACACGGCAGCAATGCGTACAACACGTAAGATATACTGCAGCAAGTTGCCACAGTTTCTTTGACAGCACCTTCGAATCCAGCAGTTGCACAAGACAGAGACAGTTTACACACGGAACACCACCAGTTTTAAGTATCCACCAAATCACACACTGTCCTGAATTGGAACAATATTGTTGCTGGGTCTAAAGCTTGGAACTCCCCAAAAGTATGCGAGATGCACCAGATGGACGACATCAGTTCAAGTGGCTCACTATTATCATCTCAAAGTAAGTTAGGGATGAGTTACAAATGCTGGTCTTGCCAGTGATACTAATATTTCATGGGAAAGAAAAATCGAAACTTGGTTTTCTGAGTACCTTCGATTTCACTTACTGCACAAGTGAAAGCCATGCCATTAGCTGCTAAGGCCCTAAGCTTTGGTATTACTTGCATAAATTTCTCTGACCTTCACTAAGACATCATTAAAGCTGCTGGTCATCTGCTGTAATAGCTCATGGAGATTGGTGTCAATTTTCCTTTGATAATGCTTTTATGAAATGGGATTTTTACTACATAAACACTGGTCATTATTTTTGTCCTTGAAAGGATGATTAGTCATTATATCAAAGAAACAATAAATTCCTATTGCTTTTCAACCACCATAGAAGCTGATCATTTAATAAAAACGGAAGAGAATTTTTTGAAGGAGCTTGAAACATCGATTTAATTTAATCTATCAAAACCAACCTGTTAATTAGCTCATGTCTAGAAGATTCTGGTGGAGAAAAGTAAATATTTTGAAAGGTTTCTTCCTGGCGGGATGGCATTTTGTACTGGCTGCTCGACAAAGACGTTGCATTCACAGGCATTTGACTAATGGTGGTCATTTTTTTGTTAATGAACTCATCTTTTAACATGGAACACTTGGCGACATGATCTTTCAATATGGGACACTTGTCCACATCATCAGCATTTGAGCAGTCCCGATAGCTATCTCTTGGAGGAGACTTCAACCTTGGATTTTGAACTTCCCTTTCAACTTCTTTATCTTCTTCATCCACAATACTGGTATTCATCTTTCCAGATATCAGCAAGTTGTCCAAGCTCGGTTTCTGTAATTTACTTCTGTAAGCCTCATTTGTCTGGGAATCACGTACACTCTGTAATAATGACAGATTGTCCTTTAATCAAATTATACAACTTTTGAAACATCTTCCAACTGCTGCAAGACCTGAAGCTTTGTTTTTAAGGGACTGAATTTTCTTAAAATTATGTTGATGTATAATTATCATTTATGAACATCTACTGCAGTTGAAAAGCAGAAAACTCCTTTGTATAATGCCAAATGCTTCATGAATACAATTATAATGGAGACTGTTCAATCTGTATTAAACCTCTTATTGTGAAATGACTGTCCTAAAAAACAATGATAAAGGACTACTGATGAAGTAAAAGCAAATTTCTGTGGCGACTGGAAATCAGAAATTTAAAAAATTATGGTAATACTCAGCCGATCAGGCAGCATCTGTGGAGTGAAACAAGATTAAAGTTTCAGTTCGAGGTGAATTTTCACACTAATAAAAAGGCATCTCAATTTGAAATACTGATTCTGTTTCTATCCACAAATACTGCCTGCACAGTAAGTCAGTTCCATTTGTCTTTATCACTGAAGAAGAAACAATTCTGACTGTACTATCATTAGGAAGGAGACAGTGCAGGAGCAATGATCTTTGGGACAACCACAAAGACCAATATATCTGAAACAAAAATGCTAAAGTACAAATTTAATGCCAAAGAAACAAACAACTGGGATGCAAAAATGTAGAAGGAATATAAACACAGAATGCAAAAGTTAATGAAGACTTCAGAATCAAATAGAAATGAGGAAAATAAACTGGAGCAGCTTGCGGAACCAGTACATGACTTTGCAAAATGGGAATTCTCAGATGAGCTAGCCACTGGTTTTATAACACTGTTGTCGTGAGGCACTTGCCTCTGATCAACAAACACTGCATTGAAGAGGGAAAATTGCAAGGAGCATTGCCATTGGACCATTGTTGAATGCCTGCCAATGATCAGTTGGTTAGGTCTAGAAAAAATACATCTAACATTAATAGAGTGGATGGCATACCAAGTAATTTAAAGAAAGGAAAACTGAAAGAACCCTTTGATATTGATCAACCCTGTGATGAGCAAGAGAGTGGAAAGGGTTTGGTTGGGGGTGGGGGTGAGGGAGGGTACAGTGACTGAACTATCCCAACCTAACGCATGTGTACCTGCTATCATGTTCATGGTGGTAGATTACATGCCATGCAAACCTCACAGTAACAGGACACTTCATTAACTCACATAAATGTGGCAGTCACAGTGGAATTAGGAGCCTGATGTTTTTAATTTTAGTTATGGAGTCATAGAATCATTCAACACAGAAACAGACCCTTTGGTCCAATGAGTCTATGCTAACCAAGTTTCCAAACTAAACTAGTCCCATCTGTCTGCATTTGGGCCATTCCTCCCCTATATTCATGTAACTGTCCGAATGTCTTATAAACACGGTAACTGTACCAACATCTACCACTTCCTCTGGCAGTTCATTTCATATATGAACCACCCTCTGTGTGAAAAGGCTGCCCCTCGAGTCCGTTTTAAATCTTTCTCCTCTCACCTTAAAAATAGGGCCCCTACTTTTCAATCCCCCAAAGTGTAGGGAAAAGGCGTTTGCTATTCACCTATCTATGATCCTCATGATTGCCATCAGGTTTCATGAAGTTCAGGAAACCAGGGTGACAGGAGGTGCCTGCTAAAGTTGTTTTCCTTTTACAGACTAAAAGGAGCAGAAGGAACCCCTCCTCACATTCAGGCAAAGCTTTGGCCTCCCCTATTTTCCCATTTCCGTTCTCAATCACCATCTTCTTCCCATTCTCCCCACCTCTATCAGCTCTGATTTCTTGCTCTCTTCTATCTTGTTGCTCTCCTCCCCTTTACCAAGTCCCAGTCACATGATCCCCACCTCTCTCTCTCTCTCGATTGTCAAGTACTACTCCCTGTGCCCTCTAGCTTGGCAGCATGTCAATTTGGGCAACTGTTGTGTGTGAAGAGGAACAATAAAATTATAACTAGGTTCTACCCTCAACTCTGACAGGATTTCTGTTCTTTGGTGCCCATATTATTACAACTCTTCCCAATTCCCGCTAAATATTAGGATCTAGGATTATAGTATCACACTTTCAAAGGAAAATTATACTTTTTCCATTCTACCATTCCTATGGCAAACTGAATGCACGTCAAACTTAACAGAGAAACAATACTATTGCCTGGATATCTAATTTCTCACCAGAAAATTTGCATACGTTAAGAACGATGCTTCAGACGTTACAAAGCTAGAGAGAAAAAAAATACTGGAAATAATCAGCAGGTCGGATACTTCTGAAAGAACAACAGGGTCAGAAACATCAGATCAGATGTGGGATAAGCATAGAAAATCATAATAGAACAGGAAGCAGCATGTGAGGAAGGGTAGTCAATGTAGCTGTGGGAGTGACTGGCTTCAATATTCTTTACAGGCCTATCCCAGAAATGGATACAAAAAAGTTGAGGAAAGCAAGTTGTATTTGAGTTTGATCAATTGCCAAGGTATAGTTCCAATCTATTCCTGTTTCTTCTGATCTCCTGTTGTCTTGCATCCATTTTTTCTTTCTTACTAACTCTGACATGGTTCATTACATTATTTGTTCCTAATTTTTGACTGAAGGGGTAAAAATATACCGACTAATTTTAATTTAACATTACACGGAAATGCTGAGATTAGCACTGCCTTGCAAGATACCCTGGCAAGCAAAAGAACATAATTTACCAGTTTTAGAATAAACAGAATCCAACTGAGAGTACAATGTAAATTTCATCATTATAACAAAATGATAGGTTACAGGAATGAAAGACTGGGGATTAAACAGAAAGAAACACAATGTCATACTGTGCATACAACTCCAGGTTCAGCACAAGGGGTTCCATATAAAACTGGGGAGTACTATGATTCCTCATTAAACAGAATGAAATACCTACAGAACTGGGGTATAAATAAATAAGTTTTGAAGTGCAGTTAAGCCTTTTGATGTGCTTTGTGGTTAGCAGTGACTCAGTGCTATAAAAACACTAGCAATCAAGCAGAAACATGTGCCGTTGTGCTAGACGTACTAAATTGGGTTTTATTAAGAAGCTAAAAGGATTGGTAAGGTTTCCACTTTCTAAAAAATAGTTAAAAACAATAAATACTTATCGATTGTCTTTCCAAGCTCAGGTATCAGTGCAGAATCAATAAACAGTTAGTTTCTTATCTATTACACTTATCTCAAAAGGAACCCTAATTTTAATATGTTTTATGACAGTTGTAGTGAAAATCTACATTCATTTTACAATTCATTTAAATGTCAGATGGATAATGCAGATGCGGGCGGGGGGGAGGGGTTAAAAGCCATTCAACAAAAAACGATATTCAATTCAACATGTAAGTTGGGATATATTTACAAAGAATAAAAGTTTATAGCTTGCACAGAAAGACAGGATTAGATTGCTGTCTCCACCTGAACCTAGCTTGGTCTTTTAAAAATAAACATGAATAGCTTCCATGAGCAAGATGATACTTGTTGTTCATGGGAGTTGTGTGCTGCTGGCTAAGCCAGTATTCATTGCCAGTCCCTAATTACCCTGGAAAAGGTGGTGGTTCTCTTTTTTTTTGAACTGCTGTAGTACATAGGGTGTCGGTTCACCCACAGTGCTGTTAGGAAGGGCATTCTATGGTTATGACAGCTAAGGAATGGTGACATAGTTTCCAAGTCCAGTTAGGGTGGTCAGGAGGAGAACTTGCACATGACGGTGGTACCATGCATCAGCTGCCCTTGTGACCTCTAGGCAGGAATTTGGAAAGTACTGCTGAAGGAGTTACTGTCAGGTTACTGCAGTGCCTTTTGTAAATAGTACACTCTGCTGCCATTGTGCAGTGGTGTGAAGGGAGTGTGTTAGTGGTGGTGGATCTGGTGTCAAATCAAGCAGCTTGCTTTGTCCTGGATGGTGTTGAGCTTGTTGAGCATTGTTAGTGCTGCAGTTATTTAGGCAAGTACATCACATTCCATGGCACTCCTGAGTTATGCCTTGTAGGTGGCAGACAACCACTGGAGAAACAATAGGCAAGTTACTCACCGCAGAATTCTGAGACTTTAACTTGTTGCTGCAGTCACAATACTGGGAAAATTTGGTTCCTGGATAATAGTGACAGTAAGGGTTTCAGTGATGGTGATGAAATTCATTGGCAAGAGACAATGGTTTAACTTTACCTTGTTGGAAATGGTTATTACATAGCATTTGTGGGGCACATGTTACTCATGACTTATCAGTTCAAGCTTGTACGTATTTTCCAGGTTTTACTACAGATGGACAGTGACTGCTTGAATATTTGAGGAGTTGCAAATGGTGCTGAACGTTGTGCAATCATCAGTGTACATCCCCACTTCTGACCTTTATGATGGCTGGAAAGTCATTGAAGAAGCAGCTGGGCTTAGGCTTCTGCAGAGATCTCCTGGAATGGCCTCCAACAATCATTACCATCTTCCTCTCGGTAGATAGGACTTTAAACAGTGAACAGATTCCCCACCTCCCCAATTACTTCAGTTTTGCTAGTTGCCTTGATGCCACATTCAGTCAAATGCTTTAATGATGTCAAGGGCAGTCACTTTCACCTCACATCTGAAGTTTAGCTCCATGTTTAAATCAAGGAAGACAGACTATGAGATTAGAAGCTGAGAGGCCCTGGTGGAAAGCAAACTGAGTGTCAGTAAGCAAGTTATTCCTTTACACGTGTTGGTTGGTAGCATGGTTGATGACCTATTATCAGGTCTGGTAATGAGTCCGGTTGAATTTGCCCTGCTTTTTTGTGGACTGGCCACACTGTTGTGTTGTACTATAACAACTTTGCCAGGGTAGTCATCAAGTCTGGAGCACAAGTTTTTAATACGATATTCGGAATGTTGTCGGGGTCTACATCCTTTGTAGTGTCCAGTGCTTTCAGCCATTTCTTGACCTCAGGGGAAGATAATTTATTTGGTTGAACACTGGCATCTCTGCTGCCAAGGCCCTCAAAATCTTACAGAGATGCTTCTGGCTGAAAAAGAATGCACAACTTCATCTTCATCTTTTGCACAGATGCACTAGGTTTACTCCGTATTGAAGGTGGAGGTATATGTGCACCCTCCTGCTAGTTGTTTCATTGCCCACATGCATTTCTAATGGATCCAGCAGGACTGCAGATCTTAGATCAGTGATGTGCTATTGAGTCACTCTTGGTGAGGGATAGTGAAGTCCTGCACCTGGAGTAGAGCCTGTGCCTTGAAACACTCAGAACTTCCTCCAAGAGGTATCCAACATGCAGGGGCACTGGCTCATATAATAGAGGGGCAGAGGATACCCCAGTCATGTTTGTCCTGATGCCATCAGACCATGGGATCCAGAGTTAATACTGAGAACTCCCAAGGTAATTCCTTCCAGCAGTATCCCATTGTGCCACCATCTCTGGTGATGGGATGGTGGGTGTCTAGGACATGGTCTGTAAGGGATGAATCCATAAATCATGTCTATGCTGCTCAACCATCTGTGGGACAGCTTCCTAATTTGCCACATGGAACACAGGGAGAACTAGCAACAAATTCAGAACTGGCTTGAAGGTAGAAGACCAGCGGGTGGTGGTGGTGGAGGATTGCTTTTCAGACTGGAGGCCTGTGACCAGTGGTTTGCCACAAGGATCGGTGCTGGGTCCACTGCTTTTCGTCATTTATAGAAATGATTTGGATGTGAAAATAGGAGGTATCGTCAGTAAGTTTGCAGATGACACCAAAATTGGAGGTGTAGTGAACAGCGAAGGAAGTTACCTCAGAGTACAATGGGATCTTGACCAGATGAGGAATGGGTTGAGGAGTGGCAGATGGAGATTAATTTAGATAAATGTGAGGAGCTGCATTTTGGAAAGGCAAATCAGGGCAGGACTTATACACCTAATGGTAAGGTTCAAAAAGACCTTAGATTGCAGGTTTATAGCTCATTGAAAGTGGAGTTACAGGTAGCCAGGATAGTGAAGAAGGTGCATAAGTATGCTTTCCTTTATTGATCAGAGCACTGAGTAAAGGAATTGGAAGGTCATGCTGTGGCTGTACAGGACATTGATTAGACCATTGTTGGAATATTATGTGCAGCTCTGGTCTCCCTCCTAGAGGAAGGATGTTGTGAAACTTGAAAGGGTTCAGAAAAGATTCACATGGATGTTGCCAGGGTTGGAGGATTTGAGCTATAGGGAGATACCAAGCAGTTTTCCCTGGAGCGCAGAGGCTGAGGGGTGGCCTTATTGAGGTTTATAAAATCATGAGAGGCATGGATAGGGTAACTAGACAAAGAGTTTTCCCTGGTTTGAGAGAGTCCAGAACTAAAGGGCATAGGTTAAGATTGAGAGGGGTAGGATTTAAAAGGGAACTAAGGGACAGCTTTTTCACGCAGAGGGTGGTGTACATGTGAAATTAACTGCCAGAGGAAGTGGTAGATGCTGGTACAATTACACCATTTAAAAGGCATCTGGATGGGTATATGAATAGGAAGGTTTTAGAGGGATATGGACCAAGTGCTGGCAAATGAGACTTGACTAACTTAGGATATCTGGTCGGCATGGATGAGTTGGACTGAAGGGTCTGTTTCCATGCTGTACATCTCTATGACTCTAAGTTACTGAATATTTGCAGAGTGAACCATGCTGTATTCACCATTTCTGGTGCTTGGGCGCCATTCAATTTATTTCTTTTGACTTTATAATGTTCTGAAACAACCTAGGTAGTAGTTTGCTAGGCCACTTCAAAGGGCAGTTAAGAAACACTTGTGTGTCTGGAGTTGTATGCAATCCACATCATGTAATGAAAACAGATTTCCTTCCCAATGGGAAGCACATAGGTTTTAATAGCAATTGCAAATGGTTAACTAGTCACCATTAGAATAACAGTCAATTATTGATCTCAAATTTCATAATAGGTTATGATGGGATTCGAACCAACTTTGGTTTGTGGCTCCAGAATACTCATTCAATGACATTATCACTACAGATCATCCACATCATCCTCTGAATGTATTTCTGAATTGTAAATTTTCTATTATGATCTACTGTAATTTAACTTCCTAGTTTTTCAAATCAACTCACATTATTGTAAGTATGCTCGTATAGAAAAATGTATCAAGGTTCATCAAGAAGCCTTAATTGGCCAAAAATCGATGCTAAGCCAAATCAGGTATTAGGAAGGGTGACTGAATGTTTCATTTTAGATTTGGGTCTTAAAGGAGATTACAGAGAGAAGCTTAGTGAGGGCATACAAGGAATAGGATCTAAACAGTTGAAGGCGTGGTAACTGACAGTGAAGCAAAGGGCTGGGGTACAAAAGAAGTCAGAGATAAAGGAATGCAAAGTTTTTATGGCAGGGGTTTTGCAGTTTGGAGGATACCTGATAAGAAGAGAAACCACAGAGCTAGTGACATAAAACATTTGGGAAATTAACAAGGAAGAGTGTGATGGATGATCAGAATTGAACACTTAATAGAACATGGACAGCAGAGTTTTGGATGACCAGTCCTGAAACCAAGAGCCATGAATTTCTATTAACATAACTCACCAAAGGGGAACCAATATCTGCTGACACACCAGATTTGGGCCTGTAAAGTAACAGAGTGACCTCCTGAGATGTCCGCCTGAGAACAGACACTATTTCCTATAAAAAAAGGAAAACATTAAAGTCTGAGTTATAACCAATGCGTTAAGTAAACAAATATGCAAAAATCAACATTAGAAATATTAGAGTTTCTGCTATTCTACACACTATTGCCTCAACAGCACTCTGAGCATCCACATGGAAAAAGAAATGATCAGTACCCCACCATGCTTATTCCCTCAAACTAGATCTGTTTTAAAATGCTATATTGAGATAGTTTTTTTTCCTCTCTACCAGTGATTCTAGAGATTGGGAATTTAGCAAAACATATCGTGTGAGATGACACAATGTCTGTGCTTTTACTAATCTTGGATCAGAAATGCTAGTTCAAACATGACATGCACATTCAATCCTCGGTACAAAGCATTTACAAATTCCAGAACTCTGAAAATAAGGCCTGTTCTAACTTAGAAGAACAAAGTTAGCTGCATTTCCAAAGACCATCTGAATCCAGTCATTACAATATAGTTATTCATTTCCTTTCATGAATCATTTTTTAAAGAACAGAAAAAGCACACAGCTTGACTACAGTATCCAGCTGAAAACTGACTGAACAGAGTAAAATAACGATGCTGGAGGAGCAACTCTATGAGCTGCTGCAACTTACAGGCATTTTTTTGAGATTATCATTAATATTTAAAAGGAATTTTTCAAAAAAAGTACTTTCAATATCTTCAAAAGGCAACTATTCAAATGGAAGTTTTAATTTAAGTTTTCTAATTGAAACATATTCAATATGAGAAATGTCTAAAGGTGTTTCACAGCTGGGCACAGAAAATGGAAGTGTGTGCTGAACCTGGAGACAGTGAGGACTGCAGATACTGGAGTGTCAGAGTCAAAACGTATGGCGCTGGAAAAGCATAGTCGGCCAGACAGCATCCAAAGACTAGAAGAGTCAACATTTTGGGCATAAGCCCCTCATCAGGATGCTGCTTGATCTGCCTTTCTTTCCAGCTCCATACGTTTTGACTCTGGAAGCTGAACCAGGAAAAATGACATTACTGTGGTGACAAAGAGCTTGATGACAAGCTGGGTTTTGAAAGAATAGTTAAGAGAAGGTAGAATTTTTTTGAAAGGGAATTCTAAAAGCGAAAGTCAAGGAAAAAGTAAAGTCATTGGACAAAGAGAGAAAGTCAGCATCAGAATAATGAGTTTTTGAAGAGTCATATTGGTATGAGGGAGTTTTCAGACATAGGACTGATCAATACCATTAAAATCAGCATACTGAGAAGGGGGGCAGATAAATATGTATTCATGAGAAAGTAGATGATAGAAGTTACTACAGGACAAGACATGAGTTAGAATTTCAGATACCTTGACATTTAAAAAGGAATGGGCAATGAAGGAAACTTTTGGCACACTGGCCTTCATCAGTCAGGGCAATGATTACAGAAGTTGGGAAATTATGTTGCAGTTATACAGGACGTTGGTGAGGCAGCACTCAGAGTACTGTATTGTGTTCAGTTTTGGTCACCTTGCTTTAGGAAGCATGTTATTAAACTATAAAGAATGCAGAAGAAATTTATAACAGTGTGGCCTGGACTCAATGGTCACAGTTAAAGGGAGAGGTTGGACAAGCTAGGATCTTTACCTTTAGACACTAAGGAGGGACCTTATAGAGGTGTATAAGATCATGAGAGGCATGGATAGGGTGAATGCACTCAGTCTTTTTCCCAAAGTTGGGGAATCAAGGACTAGAGGGCATTAGTTTAAGGTTAGAAGGGAAAGAACAAAAGGGAACCTAAGAAGCAACTTTTTTTTATACAGAGGGTGGTATGCATATGGAATAAGCAGCCAATGGAAGTGGCTGAGGTAGATATGTTAACATTTAAAAGGCAATTGGACAAATACATGGATAGGACAGGATTAGAAGGATATGGGCCCACTTCAGGGAAATGGGGTTAGCATGGGTGGACATTTTGGTCAGCATGGACCAGTTTGGGCCAAGAGACCTGTCTCGGTGCTGTAGGACTCCAAGACTCAATGAATGGAATTGGAATAGTTGAGTCTTAAAGGGACAAAAGATGTGAAAAATTTCAGTCGTGGAAAGCTTGGATATTTGACAACTATTTAAGAGCATGGAAACACCTGAGTTGTTGTTAGAAGCTATGGAGGGGGTTCAGTGTAATAAACATTCATGTAGAAGCTGATCCTGTGGCATTTTGACATGATTGCTAGGCATTGTGAAGCTTGGTTTTGCTTCATTTGGTCATATCAGAATAATGATTGATGACTGACCTGATGTGACTATCTGACATTAAGGTGTCTATTAGGATCTGGAGCAGAGGATTGATGGGGGTTGGGAAAGTGCCTAATTGAAAACTGAAATTCTATTTCTCAAGGATATTTTGAGCCTCATTTGGAGCAATGTAGAAGATAGAATGGTGAGCGGGACACAGAATTAAAAGGGCAAAGTATTGAAAGCTCAGTCACACTCACAGATTGAATGGAGGTATTTAATGAAGTGGTCAGACAATATGCAATTATTCTTGAAGACGTAGAAAACCATATCATGTGTAGAAAGGACAGCATTCTAAATTGAAAGAGGAGCAAATAAATAATTGTTTTGCTTGGAAGGAATGCACGATCCCCTGTAGAGAAGAAAGGGAGCTGTTAAAGGGACATTTGTTGTATCTTTTTCACTTGCATGTTAGGGTGCTGTTGGAAAAGGAGTTGGCGTTGAATGATGGAGGTGCAAAGCAATACATTGTGGAGGGAATGGTCACTTCAGAATGGTGAGAGGGAAGAAGGATGGTGGCATTCTGGATGTAGAAGGTTAGTGGGATGAGGATGAGGACAAGAAGATACAATCATGTTCATCCACTTCATTGAAGAAACAGGAAGCAGTGGTGACCACAGATACCATGAAAGTGGAGAATCCAAGCAAACAGGCTTAGCGTTTACAGAAAACAGGATGGTAAGAAATGTAATCTAGGGTGACATGAGTGTCAGTGGGTTTATAACAGATATTGGCTGCAAGCCCATCCCTATAATAGAGAGATAGCAAAGCAGTGTAATAGATGTTAAGACAATTTGAAGATGGTCTATGTAAAGGAAAGGGAACAATGGAAATTGGAAGTAAATATGACTTTTTCCAGTTCAGGACAAATAGACGAATCAGCACCAACACACTCAATGTTGGAGAAAAAGGACTGACATAAGGGATCCGAGTAAGACAGGCATGCACAACATTTTACAAAAATGCTGACACAGTGAGAATCCATGTGGAAAATCACAGGACACCTTTAGTTGGAGGGAATTAAAGGAGTCAAAGGATGAATTGTTCAATGTAACAAAATGGTCAGTGAGACAGAGGAGGATGGTGACTAGTTAAGCCTCCATTTAAAAAGTTGAGAGCTTTCAAGCAGAATGAATAGGAAGGAGTTTTAGACAAAGAGACTGCCTATGGTGACAAGGGGGTCGGCTAGAGCCAGGGGATGGTTGATACTGCGATCGTGAACATACATCAGAAGAAAATAGAGAAGGAAAGGTAAAATAGATAAGAATAAATAAATCCAATTGGAAAAAAAGAAACTTTGGGTTAATCAGGAAGGTGCTAATCATGGAGAGTAAGGTAATAGAAGTAGGCTGTGAGCAGCTGGTAGGACCTTAGCTTTAGTAGCCTGGGGCAGGAGAGGACAATCTCCAGATCAAATGAAGTCAGTCTGAGTAACAATGTCTTGACATTTGAGTTGTAATCCAGGGGCGGGTGAGTCAGAGCTTGTGAGAAAGTTTGTCATGCTTTATGATAATCCTGTGTGTAAAAAATTTTTACTAGACTTCTTATTCCTTCAATAGCATCTTCCAAACCCAGAAACTTTAGACACATGGGAAAACTACAACCTGCAAGTTACTCTCCATGCCACACATCATTCTGATTTGGAAATGTATTATCTCTGGGTCAAAACCCTGAAAAACCTTCTCCTGAATAGCACTGTAGGTGTGCCTACATCCCAAGGACTTTGGCTGCATCTTTTCAAGGGCAATTAAGAATGGCTAAAAAAATGCAGACCCAGCCAACAATGCACAAATCAAATGAATGAACAAAAATGAAGCCCTATTACAAGCAATAAACATTGTACAGTCTAATGCAATAAAATATTAGGAGCATTTCTTTCAATTACAGAATTAAACTGACGAGACTTGCTCGCAGGTCTTTAATTAACATGCATATTGATGTGATTTCCAGGTCATTCACTGATAAATTAAATACTTTTACAATTCTATTCAAAATACATTGATACAGTTTCGCAGCAAATTATTTACATTATTCAAAAATTACTTTATACAATAAACTATATTATTTCCAGTGTAACGTACCTGTTTTGACAGCCCTTTCAAAGAGATGTCATTCACCTGCATTATCACATCTCCAACATTAATCTTCCCACTCTCTGCCGCTGGCTGGCCAGCAAACAGTTTCTTTATTTTTACTGCATTTCCATTGTGTTCAGGAAAACCATCACTGCCTTCAGTAAAACTAAAACCCAATCCAGAGGAATTTTTTATTAACTTCACTTTAAATATGTCGCCTGTAAAAGAAGAATGAAAAATTGTTTTATTTGAAACGATTCAATACATTATTTTGCAGAGTGAACTAAACAGACTGGACAATATTCATATAATTAAAAAACAACACATATTAAAATGTCATTCGGGTCTGATCCTGCTCTTTCAGAAGCAATCCCTTTAGTCCCACGCCTGTGCTGTTTTCTTCAGGTATTTTATCAGAGGTCCATCGGAAGGCCACTTTTTGTATCTTCACCCACAGCCAACTAAGCAGTGCATTCCAAATTCTAAACCATCACTGTATAATTTTTTTTTCCTTCGTGTTGCCTCTAGTCCCCTGCCAATCATCATAAACGTACATCTTTCGTGATCAACCCTTCAGCAACTGGAAACAATGTCTCCTCACATACATTAATTAAATATTTCATGATTTAAACAGTTCCATAAAAACCTCTTCTAATATTTTTTCTATCAACAACTCCAGCTTCGCCAATTTATAATCTCATCACTGAGAACCATTCAAGTAAATTTATTTTTTTACTTCCTCCAAAGCCTTCACATTCTTCTTAAAATGTGACATCCAGAATGTAAACAATACCCCAGCAGAGGCCACGTTGTTGTTTTGTTTGAGTTTCTCAAATTTCCTGGTTTTTGTACTCCATGTATGTTCATGTCTTCAATTTTCTGTTATACTATGACTGGCCAGATTCAAAGATTTGTGCCTAAATGCTCCCCAGTTCTCTCATATACTTCAGAACTGTACGACTGAGCTTGGACTATCTCTCCTCATTCTTCCTTCCACTGTGTAGCACCTTACATTAGTTTGCTGTCAATTTCGGCTCCAAATTTTTCACCCATTCCACCAGCCTGCATTATTTTGAATGCTATCAAACTAACATCCTCCTTCTTTATCACGTAAATTTCATGCCATGTTCAAACGTTGAAATTGAGTCCTGTAATCCCAAGTTCAACTCATTAATATTATAGCGTAGACTGCATTAGTCCAAGTAGTAAAACACTTAATTGTTTTGACTGAAGTGGCATTTCCTCAAACAGTCATTCATTATAATTCTGTTTTCTATCCTTTAGACTATTTTGTATCCTCACTGTAATTACTCCTATTATTCCCCTCGGCTTCAAATTGCTGACAAGGCTAATGCATGACGCTTGTCAAACGTCACTTCAAAATCCATATACCATTTCGAGATGTCCTTACAGGGGTGGTACAGTCTTTGTTTTTTAAATTCATTTATGGGATGGAGGCATTACTAGCTAGACAAGCATTTATGCCCACCCCTAATTACCCAGAGGGCAATTAAGTACCAACTACATTGCTGTGGGTCTGGAGTCACATGTAGGCCAGACCAGGTAACAACAGAAGAGTTCCTTCTCTAAAGAACATTGATAAGGCCAAGTAGGCTAGCCTTAGTGGCTAGGATAAAAACCCAAATGGCAGATATGGGGTAAACTCCTGTTCAGTCAAGGTGAAGGAAGTGATTGTGAAACAAATAAAGAAACAAAGGTATGTCGAGAGTTGGTGTGAATGGAAATATTTCTGTTGAACACAAATGATAGAAAATCATTAAGGGCTTGTCATTTTAATCCTGAACCAGCAGAGATAACTCTTGCTCCTCATGGTGAAGCTATTTAATTCATCTGGTTGTCTCTCCATCCAGAGAGATATTGGTACGCCATGTGCAAAACCTTGGTAGACCAGGGAAATTACTTTTTAAATTGGGCCTTCACTTAAGTTGGCTACTCATTCCTGGTCAGAAGACAGCCACGTTACTGTCATCCCTGCCACTGGAAAACCTCTCCAGCAATGTGAACACATCAGGAAACCGTCCTATTCCAGCTCTTTGACATTCGACCCCCACCTGCCACACAAGCCGCTGTCTCATTGCCAGTAAAGTTCTGCCAATGACTGTTTGTGACAATGACTGTTCAGTTAAGCTGGGAAAAGTTGGAAATGGTTTTGACCAAGTGAAAGAAGGAATGGTGCCATGTACAAAAAAAGGAACAGTCTGTGATAGGACAGTGCTCAGGAGAAATTAAAATACCATAGGTTTCTTGGTGCAAGGTGAAGGAAGTGATTGTGAAACAAGTAAAGAAACAAAGGTTGTCGAGAGTTGGTGTGAATGGAAATACTTCTGTTGAACACAAATGATAGAAAATAAGACAGCGTTAAACACACACACTCCACTGCAGAGATTGCTTTTCTGCAAAACATCACTTTGGTCAATGATTATTCTTGAAGGCAAGTGTAGGATGTTCTAAAATCTCTGTCTGACATTCTGAAATGTGGCATCTAATACTCACGGTTGTCTCTGGTGTCTTTGCAGACAGATTGTTCAGGAAATACAATATTGAGACATCCCTTCAATCAATATCACAAGAATAGCTTTCACCCTGAACTCATAGAACCACAGAATTTCCACAATGCACAGAGAGGCCATTCTGCTCACCAAGACTGTACTGACGCTCTGAAGAACATCCCACCTCAACCCACCCTATCTCCAATAACATTGGATTTCCAATGGCTAACCCACTTAGCCTGCACATCCTGGACACAATGGGACAATTTAGCATGGTCAATTCATCTAATATGCTCATCCTTTGGATTGTGGGAGGAAACCAGAACACCTGGCAGAAACTCACATCGATATGGAGTGAACATGCAAACTCCACCCAAGGCCCAATAAGGTTTTCTTTTCAGAAATGGCAGATGGAGCTGGGGAGCCCTCTCCTCCAGGATTCTTCTCCACAACTGACATGATGAAAACAACTTCTCTAATCCAGTCACTATTCAAAAGCTCCAGTAGAGTCTACAAAATAGCAGTGACAACTGTATGTGGCAGTTCAAAAAACTGGCATTACATGCTAAATATAATTCTTCAGTTTGCACGTTTTATTGTGATCAAATAATAGAAACATCACAGGAAAGTGAACTCATGGAACAGGACAACTTCAAAAATAATTTTCTCTTAAGATTGAGATGTGTGGAAAAAATTCTCGTAAAATGTCTGATACAATGGAAAAACATGCTTTCTTCCTTAAAAGCATATTTTTAAACTTAGCCTCAGTAAAGTATCACTTTATTGCACCAGCATGAAATTTTCCATTTTCAAGAGCCATATTCCAAGCTAATTTTCTCTTTCTAAGCCAAACATAGTGACCAAAGTGGCATTCCACTTGAATCAGCTACAGTACACAATACTGTAGGGGCCAGAGACTAATCTTGTTGACTATGGTTTAACTGTCTTTTTGGAAAAAATCTGAACAATTAGGGGTGCCTACGAGTGTTGCTTAAAGTTTAGTTATGTCTCAACAATCTTAAACATCACAGCTCCTTACCATCATTGATGGAAGTACAATCTTTGGCATTTGAGGACATGATTTCTGGGACTACTTCTTGTTTATCAGCTGATTCACATGATGTGCTTTGATTGGCTGCACAAGGTGGTGTGCACTGTGGTGTGACAGGAGCATGAACGCTGGCTGCAGGAAGCTGCCCCTTCTCCACTAGCAGATTGACAACCTGGAGAGAAAGATATGCTAAGTACATTTTGATTAAAATTGAACTTCAGTGCATTCGTAAGTGTGACAAGAGAATTTAACAATTCTGTTGGTTATAGAGCTTGCTTTACTTTGTGCTCACCACTCCATGTACAGTTAGTATTGTCAATTGACTTCAAACAGCTGGGTACATCACCTTCAATTTGATAGACAACTGAAAATAGGGTTTCTATAAAGTTGCAATATATTCTGGTTCATTGGAATACAATGTTAAATGTTTGAAAAGGCAAGGAGCTTTGCAGTCACCAAGTGAAAACTCTAAACAAAATGTCATACTTCAGGCTGCCTGAACAGTAGTTTAATTTAAAGCCCAACACTTATAACAAGTAACAATGAAGAAAGAGAACAAAAGATATCAGAAAGTATATCAATAACTACCTCTATAGGGCTTGCAAGACAAAACAGTAAAATGCTTCCAAGAAGCGCTGTTAATCTACTTACTATACATGGATTGCAATGATTCAAGAACCTTCTTCAGGGCAGTTAGGGATGGGTACCAAATGCAGTCACAGCCAACAACACCACATCCCGCAAACACATTTTTAAAACTCTTCGTGTCTAAATTGACAATATTTGTGCGGCCGAATTTTAAGACAAATCCGAATCAACCAGTAATGTAAATTATACAGGAATACAAAATATAAAATTAGAAACGGTGATCTGAACCCAAAATTCACAGTGTTTCAAAAGAATGTGCACAAAGAATACTCCCTGAGGAAATAAGTACCATAGCCAAGACTTAAAAACGTTTTTCACAAAAGTTCCAGTCATATGAAATATCAGCGTGCTGCATAATAATCAACATTTATTTATTTTGCAAGCTTCTTAGCCAGATATTCATGGGGGCCACTGCTTTTTAAATAAGTAATTAGTGACACAGTATTACACTTTGATAAGACTCAGTTCTAATGACTCATCATGCTGCAGAAAATTAAGCTGCTAGAGTCATAGGGAGTCATACAGAACGGAAACAAACCCTTTGGTCCAACTAGTCCACATCAACCATGCTCCCAGACTAACCTGTCTCACTGCCTGCATTTGGCCCATATCCCTTCAAACGTTTCCTATTCAAGAACTTATTCAAATATCCTTTAAGCATTGTAACTACACCTGCATTCACCACTTCCTCTGGCAGTTCATTCCACATACCTCTGTAAAAAGGTTGCACCTGAGGTCCCTTTTAAAATTTTCACCTCATCTTAAAAGTATGCTCCCTAGTTTTGAACTCCTCCACCCTAGAGAAAAGACCCTTATTTATGCCACTCATGGTTTTATAAACGTCAATAAGGTCACCCCTCAAACACCAGTGAACCAGTGAAAAAATTCCCAGCCAAGCCAGCCTATTTTTATAACTCAAACCCTCCATTCCTGGCAACATCCCAGTAAATCTTTTCTGAACCCTCTCCAGTGTAATAATATTCTTGCTATAGCAGAGGGATCTGAACTGCAGAGTACTCCAGAGGAGGCCTCACCAACATTCTGTCCAAACTCAGCATGACCTGTCCCAACCCCTATTCTTGAAAGTCTGAGCAATGAAGGCAAGCAAGCTAAATGCTTTCTTAACCATTCTGTTTACCTTTGACGCACATTTCAAAGAATTACGTACCTGAATTATCCACCCCCCAGGTCTCTCTGTTCTTCTACAACAGTACGCAGGGCCCTATTATTAACTGTATAAGTCCCGTCTTTTTTTGTTTTACCAAAACACAATACCTTCAATTTATTCAAACTGCGCTCCATCCTCCACTTCTCAGCCCATTGACCCAATCTTTGATAACTGTCCACTATCAGAATCAGGAGCTGAAATGCTGCCCAATAATCAGGATAGTTTATTTTATCTTCAGTTACAGATTAAATTATGTGGCTGAAATGGGGTTGTACATACTTGTCCTGTGCTCCTTAGAGTCTCCACAGCCTGCTTATGAGTTGCACCTTCCAGACAGATTCCATTCACAGAAAGAACGCGGTCACCTAAAAGTGAGTCAATCAATGTTTAGTGAAAAACAATGAATAAAACTGAACTTGGATCTTCTACTGTTATCTGGCAATGAGTGATTGTTGAACTTGTGCCAAAGTAAACAATCTGCCATTACAAAGATAATGCTGTTAAATCACTATCCCAAAATTACTATAAAGCTGTTCTATTGACAGAACGTTAACAAAGCCTGCCTGAGCAAACAAGTCTAGGCTCGCTATCAAACAGACAGGCAATGAGAGCAATTCCAAGGAAAGGGTGGGTTGCTCATGGAACAAGATCATGTCAGCAGCAGCTGTTCCATGAAGAACTCGGAGGAATTGGTTGCTTTTACCTGGTAAAGGTTTGCAAATTTTCAGAAGACTTCAACAGAACTCATGCTAGTTTGTAACTGGCAAGGCATCAGAAAGGCACAAGCGGTGGAATTTCTGGGCTAGCTTGGGGATACTCCCATCGCATGGCATTTGATGTTATGGAAGAAAGGATGGTGGATGCCAGCATTCCACATTATGCCAATCCCAGAAAACAGCAGCTATAAAGAACAGAGGTGGAATCACAGTGCAACCACGTTCCACGCCAAATTCCAGAAGCAGGTCAGAAAAGCACTCGCTCATTTCACCGCACTGTGAATCAGAATTTCCAGGCCATCATCTCTATTAACAATGTTACATGGGGCTTCATTGTAAATACATGTAATGAACTTCAGATTTCAAAAAGGAAGAAATTGTTGTCAAACCCACTGAAGTTTGTTGATCATTTCTGAAGGGGAGAGGAGTCTATATATTTGAATTTTACACATATGAAATAAAGTAAGAGAGATAAAAAGAATTATTAAAAATTTAGCTAAGACATGACATGAGAAGAACTCACTGTTCTTCCTTGAAATAGCACTGCAGAATTTTCCAAGGGCCAGACTGAGCCTGGGTTAACTGCCTACATCACGCATTAAATTACAATACTCCCTCAGTACTACAGTGAAGTATCAGCCTCGATTACTTGCTCAAGTCCTAGGAATGAAGGATGACTTGATGTGCTTCTGACTTGGAAGTGAAGGTGCAATCATTGAGCAAAAGATATATGGTTAAAATATCCATTCTATATAGCATTCAATAAATTGTCCGACTTCAGCACGAGATACAATGGGGTCAGTATGTGCACCAAGCATTGGGATTTCTCTTTTAGGACTGTTTCGTGCCAGGCCAATATAGTGTCAGATCATTCCCCACTGGTTCCACTTTAGAATGGCCTCTCCCACTCTCCTACTGTCCCCCTCACCACCCATCCTGCTCCCCAATCCCTTCAGCACCTCTCTGCTTTATCCTTTCCACTTGCAGCTTCTCTTGCTTCCTCCCTCTTGCTACTCCACTATGAAGCCTTTGTCACTACAAAGCTGTAGGAAGCAGCGGAGGGAAGTTGGGGACAATAGCGTCAGTGGGCTGAAGTGAGTTGGAGGTGGGAGTTAGTATATTTACTTACATTTTTACATTTATTTTAAAACTGATTTCCTTTACAGATGAGATTTCAGGAATGTACAGCATTGCAGGTTACTTACAGGATCAAATGCTTTCCTGATGAGTAAAGTCATGTAAAATGTAATTTTTGCAGACCAGAATACGACAATCTGATTTACGTAACACTGACTTTTTTTATTACATTTTCCAGGAATATACATGAGGAATTACTGTACTGCTCCAACATGTACAAAACAGATTGCTAAATCATCCAAAAATTTTAATCAAAAGTGTACCTCTACAAATACCTTAAACAAACCACAGCAAACAATTCACAAGTGATTGTCACTTGTGTTGTGACTTTACAGGATATCAGTGAGGCCACTTTTAAATACTGCGTACAATTCATAGGAAGCATGTTGTTAAACTGGAGAAAGTACAGAAAAGCTTTACAATGATGTTGCCAGGACTGGAGCATTTGAGTTACAGGGAGATACTGAATTAGCTAGGGCTATTTTCCCTGGAGCATCAGAGAATGAGTGGTGACCTTATAGAGGTATGTAAAATCATGATGGGCATGGATAAGGTAATAGACAACATTGTTTTCCAAGAGTGGGGCAAGTCCAAAATTAGATGGCATAAGTTTAAGGTGAGAGGGGAAAGATTTAAAAAGGACCTGAGGGGTAGTTTTTTTCAGGCAGAGGGTGGTGCATGTATGGAATAAGTGGCCAGAGGGAGTGGAGGTGGCTGGTACAATTAAAGCATTTGAAAGGCATTTGGTTAGGTACATGAATAGGAAGGATTTTAAGGTATATGGGCCAAATGCTGGTAAATGGAAATGTCTGGTTGGTGTGGTCCAGTTGGACCAAAGTGTCTGTTTTCCATGCAGTATGACTCCATGCCTATTATTTGTGTGCAAGTGTACATGGTTAACGTGGTGCCACTGTTTAAGAAAGGTTGTAAGGACAAGCCAGGGAACTATAGACCAGTGAGCCTGACATCGGTGGTGGGCAAGTTGGAGGGAATCCTGAGGGGCAGGATGCACATGTATTTGGAAAGGCAAGGATTGATTAGGGATAGTCAACATGGCTTTGTGCATGGAAAATCATGTCTCACAAACTTGATTGAGTTTTTTGAAGAAGTAACAAAGAGGATTGATGAGGGCAGAGCAGTGGACGTGATCTATATGGACATCAGTAAGGCGTTTGACAAGGCTCCCCACGGGAGACTGGTTAACAAGGTTAGATCTCAGGATACAGGAAGAACTAGCCATTTAGATACATATCTGGCTCAAAGGTAGAAGACAGAGGGTGGTGGGGGGTTGTTTTTCAGACTGGAGGCCTGGGACTAACGGAGTGCTACAAGGATCGGTGCTGGGACCAATACGTTTTATCATTTAAATAAATGATTTGGGTGTGAGCATAAAAGGTACAGTTAGTAAGTTTGCAGATGACACCAAAATTGGAGGTGTAGCGGACAGCGAAGCAGGTTACCTCAGATTATAACAGGAGCTTGATCAGATGGGCCAATGGGCTGAGAAGTGGCAGATGGAGTTTAATTTAGAAAAATGTGACGTGCTGCATTTTGGGAAAGCAAATCTTAGCAGTACTTATACACTTAATGGTAAGGTCCTAGGGAGTGTTGCTGAACAAACCTTGGAGTGCAGGTTCATAACTACGTAAAAGTGGAGTCGCAGATAGATATGATAGTGAAGAAGGCTTTCAGTATGCTTTCCTTTATTGGTCAGAGTATTGAGTACAGGAGTTGAGAGGTCATGTTATGGCTGTACAGGACATTGGTTAGGCCACTGTTGGAATAATGCGTGCAATTCTGGTCTCCTTCCTGTCGGAAAGATGATGTGAAACTTGAAAAAAGGGTTCAGAAATGATTTAAGGATGTTGCTAGGGTTGGAGGATTTGAGCTACAGGGAAAGGTTGAATAGGCTGGGGCTGTTTTCCTTGGAGTGTCGGAGGCTGAGGGGTGACCTCATAGAGGTTTATAAAATCATGAGAGGCTTGGATAGATAAATAGACAAAGTCTCTTCCATGGGGTGGGTCAGTCCAGAACTAGAGGGTATAGCTTTAGGGTGATAGGAGAAAGATATAAGAGAGACCTAAGGGGCAACTTCTTCACGCAGAGGGTGGTACATGCATGAAATGAGCTGCCACAGGAAGTGGTGGAGGCTGGTACAATTGCAACATTTAAAATGCATTTGGATTGGTATATGAATAGGAAGGGTTTGGAGGGATATGGGCTGGGTGCTGGCAGGTGGGACTAGATTGGGTTGGGATATCTGATCGATGTGGATAAGGTGGACCGAAGGGTCTGTTTCCATGCTGCACATCTGTAAGACTCTACAAATGTGTGATTATTTCCATTTCTTCACAGAGCTCTGTCCAAGTGGTCAGTACAACCACAGGGAATCGCCTAATTTTTGAACTAAAAGATATTTTAGAAATTTGGTCGTTGGACAGTTTGAATTGTTATTAAAAATTGCAGACCTTAGTTTTGTTAAAGAAAACACAAACTTTTAAACAGATATACATTAGGTTACAATCTAGAAAAGGCAACTTAAACTGAATTTATTCACTTATATAGTCTTATCATCATGTATAAACAATTTACCTTTCTTAATACGTCCATCAGCTTCAGCTGCTCCTCCTGGTATAATGCCTTTCACATAAATCCCACCATGTCTCACACTTGTGTTAATACCACCCTAGAGAAAAAGACTGCTAATTATACGATGCAAGATACGCCCAGACAGTGACTAACCTATGAGAATATTGCAAAACATTATTTTGTTTTACAAAGCATGACCTTATAGTTTGTTGGTACCAAAAGCAGAATTATGAGGAAAGTCACAAGAGAGCATAGGTTAGTGCAGTGGGCAGATAGGCGACTCTCAGTTACTGCAGAAAATTGTGAATTTGAGCAATTTGGGAAAACAATAGCAATATTCACTAAAACACTAAAAGCATTTAATAGAGGTACAGTCAGAGACTGAAGTCTACAAAAACAAAGATTTTGAAAGGTGGGAGTGAAGACTAAAAGTCTTATCTAGAAAGAGAAATTGTACATTGACTTTCTTCATAGGGGGTGTCATAAAATATATAATCAAGCAACTCATATTGTACATTGACAAGAAATTCCTCAGGCCTTAATTGGAGTACAGCTCCAGCTTAATCATCTCTTCATAGGCAGGCTATCAGAGTCATAGAAATTGTACACTTAAAAGGCAATAAATCAGATTAGATATTACAGTTATGGCTGGTTCGTTGGTTTGTTTATGTTCCCACTGTATCAGAGAAACTTTAAGAAAGGAAATAAAATTAGGCAATGGTTTGAAAGGTTCATTTACAGTTGTAATCTCATCCTATGGGCTGGTATGTTTTCTGGCTGTTATTTTATAATAGATCATAAGATAACTGAGGAATCTTGCTGCAGTAGGCCTTTCAAGTCTGCAGCTTGCACTACTGTTCCTACCTGAAATCATTGGCAATATCAGAGACAGCATAACTGTGCTAATGGTGTGACCAGGCAACAATAAAACCCATTTCACACTAAGGGTCAGTCCATTGACACCTGTTCAGGTTGAGCAGGTCTTGGGTATCCCTGTCCAGCCAATGTCCAGGCAACAGAAGGCCATGGAAAATCAGCTAGTGCAAGTTTCCAATGGATTTGTAAAGTAAATGAAATGACAAATATTTCTGACACTTTTGTACGTGATTCTGTTATCCTGTCATTTCTGAAATTTACCATATTGAATCTAAACTTAAATACTTTAATATTAATATTTCATAGAGAAAGAGAATGTTGAAAACCTTGCCAAACAGTACCGTGACACTAATGCCCAAGCTGTTCTCTATTTTTGACAACTCCACTTCAAAAATATCTCCCGGCTTTAGCAAAGTGCTTTGTTTAGCTTCAGGAAAAGCTCTTCTTTTCACCTTATCTGCTACAGAATCCTATATGTGAACAAATCAAAATTAGTGTATAAAGCAATACTGATAGTACAATGAGATTTGATCTGTGTTTATGAACTGTCCAGCGTACTGTTTCAGTTCAGGGATATTATTTCTCCAATATTTTGAAACATTCCCTTATAAATATTGTAGAAAATAAATTAACCCCCCCCCCCGACAATGCATAACAAAGTTATAGCTTCGATTTTAAAGACTGTGCAATACTAAATTTCTACAACTGTATAGTAATGTCATTCTTTCTAATGATTATGATTTTTTAAAAAATGCATAACTAATATAAAAAGTAGCGCTGCAGAAATGTTCTTGTTGCAAAATCAAAGCAACCATTCGTTATCTAATCCACTGCTGACCAAAACCCTCTTAAATTATATGACACACTATTACATGACGGGATCTAGAGAGAAGGGAGTTGTGTGGCCAAAATTAAAAGGCTCAGCAAGCGAGTCAGAACACTTTAAGGCACAAGGAAGTTTGGCACAGTTGGAAGGCATTTATTTTAATGAAAGGAGAGAGCAGCATAGTGGCTAGCACTGCTGCTACATTGCGCCAGGGACACGGGTTCAATTCCAGCTGCAGGCGACTCTCTGTGTGGAGTTTGCACATTCTCCCAGTGTCTGTGTGGGTTTCCTCTGGGTGCTCCGGTTTCCTCCATAATTGAAAAACGTGCAAGTTGGGTGAATTGGCCATGCTAAAATTGCTCACGGTGTTCAGGGAAGCGTAGATTGGGGACATTAGTCGGGGTAAATGTAGAGTAACGGGGAATGGGTTTGGGTGGGATAATCTTTGGAGGGTCGGTGTGGACTTGTTTGGCTGAAGGGCCTGATTCTACACTGTAAGGATTCTATGAGTCTGATGAACAAGACAAAGATGAGGGCACAAACTAAATCATAGGGTTACGATGTCATTGTTGTCACCGAGACATGATTGAGAGAAGGGCAGGATTGCTAGAAGCTCAATATTCTAGGTTATAGGGTCGCAGGGGAGACAGGGAAGGAGGTAAGAGAAGGGGGTGTGTTGCAATATTGATCACGGAATCAACTATCGGAGTAAGGAGGGATGACATCTTCAAAAGTTCCTCAAATACATGCAAAATTTAAAAACCAAAAATGAGTAATCGCATTGCTGGGAGAGACTGTTAAGGGGCTTATGGTACAAAAAGAAATAAATGAGCAGATATGTAGGCAAATGTCAGAGAAGTGTAAAAGTAACTGAACGGTGATAGTGGGGGGATTTCAAATCCCCAACATTAACTGGGGAAGTTAAAGTGTGAAAGGTGCAGGAGGATGGAATTCTTGAAATACATCTAGGAGAGTTTTTAAAGCAAATGGGCAGATGGCCCTACATGGTCCTGGAATTAATTTTGGGTAATGAAGCCAGGCAAGCGGTTGAAGCGTCGGTGGGGGGCATTTTGCAAAGCATAAGCATAGCTCCATTAGATTCAAGATTGTTATGGAAAAGAGCAAGGATGGGCATGAAATCAAAAGAATTAAACAGGGGAAAGGCCATTTTAAAAAAAGATCTGATATGATTTAGCCACAGTGGACGGTAAACAGACACTTTTAGCTAAATCAGTATCAGAGCTGTAGGACACATTAAAGATGGAAATATGGACAACACAGGGCCAACGTGGTTCTAAAGATTAAGGGTAGAGCCAACAAATCCAGTGAATCCTGGATCTAGAGGGATAGACAGGATTGGATAAAGAAAGAAAGAGGGGCTTATGGCAGATATCAAGAGCTCAAAACAGTAGAAACCCAAATCGGTGTACAGAATGTGTAAGGGAGAACTTAAAATGGAAATTGGGAGAGCAAAAAAGGGGGCATGAAAGGATAGTAGGAGGCAAAATAAAGTTTTTGTTCAAGTACACTAATTACAAGGGCCATACATACAGTAGACAGGAAGACTTTTTCCCCTGGAGGGATCAAATTTAAGGAAAGGTGCAGAACGTTTAGTGGAACTGTGAGGGTGGTGGGAATCTAGAACCCACTGCCTATGAGGATGGTAGAGACAGAAATCCACATAACATTTGAGTAAACGTGCACTTGGAATGTCAAGACACACAAGGCTATGAGCCAAATCAGATCAGAAACAACAGGACAGCTCTTAGTTCAGAATGGCTGATGGAGCTAGTATTGAGAACCATTGTGACTGGAAGTAAAGATATAATGAAAATTTTAATGTACATTATAACCAAAGAAAATCAAACAGGAAATGAACTTAAAAGAAAAATCTGTTGCTACAACTCGGATGGACAGAAATGTTTGCAATATGCTGTTTGCAAACTGACACAATGAGATATTGGGGCAGGTGGGGACTCCTGGGAATAAGGCAAACTGACCAAAGATGAGAAAAATCACATTCACCTTTTTTGAACTTTGTTGCTCTTGACTGCTAGAATACGTTGCTTCATCCATGTCAGAGTCACCTCGGTCCGAGCAATCTGTCTCTTTAGGTGTTTCGACATTAGTACTGTTTAATGGTCTTGCACTGTCCAAAACATTTTGAATCATGTCCTGCCTCAAATCCATTAGTGCAGAGACTTCTTCATAATCAGCTCGCTGTGGTGTTCTAGAGGTAGTTCGATTTCTGTAAAAACCATGTACTTGGCTTTGTGAAAGCCCAGCACTTTCAGTTCTAGAGTCCTGGGAGCTCGTACTTCCTCTTCGTTTCTCCTCAGGTGGAACAGAAGTTCTTACAGGAAGAGTTCGATGATGACCAGATGATCCATTATGTTCTTCTGAAGATGACACTTCTTCATAATCCCGCCTTCCTAAATTCCGACAAGGGCTTCTAGATTTGTTCCTTGTTCCTTTTTCCATTCAGAGGAGATGCATGTGAATAAAATAAAGTCACACTGTTTGAAGTATCAAACTATAATCCTATGAAATCAGTTTCACAATTGAAGTACTGTCACTGTTACAAATTTAACACATATACAGTGTAGGCTCTTTCCTCATTATGTGTAAACAGGAGGCTCAGCAACCCTGTTTGATCAGACAAGGCAAATGGTTGCTATTTAAATTCAGCTGGATATTGTGAAGTCAGCTAGAGCAATATGTATTGACCACTTTGCTGTCCTACTCAAATACCAAAATATCAAGCCCATCTTTTCTTTCTGCGAATTAGTGTTGAACTTCAGAGTTGGTCATCATGTCTGTGGAGATGAGTTCATACATAAAACAGAAAATACTGAAGATACTCAGCAAGTCTGGCAGCATCAGTGCAATGAGAAACAGAGTCCAGTATGACTCGCCCTCAGAACTGAAATATTGATAGGTTGCATGAAAGGGCAAAAGCTTAGCAGAGGAAGTTTAATAGAGGAAAGTGCGAGATTATAAACATTGATAGGAAATGTTAAAAGGCAGACTATTATTTAAATGGAGAGAGACTCCAAAAAAGTGCAGCACAAAATGGATCCAGGTTTTCTTTTGCGTGAAACACAAAGTTAGCGTGGAGGAGCAGCAAATTAATTAAGGTGGCAAAACAATTTTTGCCTTTACTGCTAGAGGCTTGGAGTTTAAAAATGGGGAAATCTTACTGCAATGGCATAAGGTATTGGTAAGGTTACACCTGGAGTACTGGCATACAGTCATGGTCCCCAGATTCAAGAAAGGATGGATTAGTATGGAAGACTGCTCAAGATAGATTCACTGGACTGCGTTCCTGGGTTGTAGGAGTTTGCTGATCAAGAATACTGATCAATTGCAGCTGCGGGAGCGGTGAGAGTGCGGACCAGAGGGCAGCCGGGAAGGGATGTTTCCCTATTTTAGAATTACCTCGTGAATAGACGGAGCGAAAGCTCAACAGGCGTAGGCATGGACACGAGGATTGCTGGGCACGTGAACTGCTATTATCGGGCTATGGCTAAACCAGAGACATTACAGCGCGTAGTGTCTCCCACCTATCCTCTTCCTCTAACCAAACAAAAAAGACCATATGTGGAGGGTTGGTACGGTACGGCTTTTATTTTCATTTATTCAACCTCTCTTGGCAATTTAGAGCAGAGGAGATGGAGGCTATGGCAGTTACATGCTCCTCTTGCAGAATATGGGAGGTAAGGGTCACCACTGACTTCACTTGCGAGAAGTGCACCCAACTCCAGCTCCTCACAGATCGCATTGGGATCATTCGGGAGGCTGAGGGGATGATAGAGAGGAGTTGGAGGAAGGTAGTCACACCTAAGTTACAAGATAAAGTTGGCCGGGTGACCATCAGGAGAGGGAAAGGGATTAGCAGACTGTGCAGGGAGCCCCCATGGCTGTTTCCCTCAATAATAAGTATACCATTTTGGATACTATTGGGGGGTGGGGGTGCGGGGGAGGACCCACCAGTGGAAAGCCACAGCAGCCAAGCTTTGGGCATGAAGCCTGGTGCTGTGGAAGAGAGGAGAATATGAGAGTGATAGGGATAGGAGATTCTCACCGTGGGCAGTATGGTGGTTCAGTGGTTAGCACTGCACCAGGACCTGGGTTCGATTCCAGCCTCGGGTGATTGTTTGAAATTTGCACATTCTCCCAGTGTCTGCGTGGGTGTCCTCCAGGTGCTCCGGTTTCCTCCCACAATCCAAAGATGTGCAGGTTAGGTGAATTGGCCATGCTAAATTGCTCAGTTTTCAGTGATGCGTAGGTTAGGTGCATTGGTCAGGGGTAAATGTAGAGTAATAGGGTAGGGGAATGGGTCTGGGTAGGTTACTCGGTTGGTGTGGACCTGTTAGGTCTAATGGCATGTTTCCACACTGAAGGGAATTCTATCAGATCCAATCATGAGAGGAACAGACAGGAGATTCTGTGTTCGCGAGCGAGACTCCGAGATGGTATTTTGCCTCCTGGGTGCCAGGGTCAGGGATGTTTCAAATCAAGTCTGCAGGATTCTTAAGGGGGATTGAGAGCAGCCAGATGTCGTGGTACACATTGGTACCAATAACATAGGTAGGGAAAGGGAGGAGGACCTGAAAAGAGAATAAAGGGAGTTAGGTTGGAAGCTAGAAGGACGAACAGGGTAGTAATCTCAGGATTGCTACCGGTACCATGGGCTAATGTTTCTAGGAATAGACAGCAAGTGCAGATGACTACATGGTTCAAGGACGGTGTAGGAGGGAGGGCTTCAGATACATGGATCATTGGGATACCTTCTGGGCAAAATGGGACTTGTACAAGAAGGGCGGGTTGCACCTGAACTGGAGGAGCACCAATATCCTGGGCAGGATGGTTGCTAGAGCTCTTTGGGAGGGTTTACATTAGATTGGCAGGGGTGGGGGGGTGGGGGCGGGAATCAGAGCTACAGATCAGATGATGGAGTAGGTAGTGAACAGCCAGATACAGCGTGCAGAGAGTCTGTGAGGAGAGATAGGGCAAAGGTGCAGCCAGTGTGATGGATTGAAGTGTGTCTATTTTAATGCAAGAAGTATCAGAAATAAGGGTGACAAACTTACAGCATGGATCAGTACTTGGAAATATGATGTTGTGGCCATTATGGAGACATGATATGACAGAGGCAGGAGTGTTTGTGTGGGGTCAAGGGAGCAGGGATTAAAAGATTTGGGAGAATGGCATTGCTAATCAGGGATAGTATCACAGCTGTAGAGAGGAGATCTTCGAAAACAGTTTGTCTACAGAGTTAGTATGGGTGCAAGCCAGAACAGGAAATGAGCAGTCACTTAATTGGGAGTTTTCTATAGCCTCGCCCCCCATCCCGCCCAGTAGCAACAGATATGAAGGAGCAGATTGGGAGGCAGATTTTTGAAAGGGGCAGAAGTAACAGGGTATTGTCACGGGTGACTTTATCTTCCCTAATATTGATTGGAACCTCCTTAGTTCAAATAGTTTGGATAGAGCAGTTTTTGTCAGGTGTGTCCAGAAAGGATTCCTGACTTAATATGTAGATAGGCTGACTAGAGGGGAGGCTATGTTGGATTTGGTGCTTGGCAATGAACCATGCCAGGTGTCAGATCTCTCGGTGGGAGAGCATCTCAACGATAGTGATCATAACTGCATGATCTTTACTATGCTCATGGAGAAGGATAGGAGCAGACTGTATGGAAAAGTATTTAATTGGGGGAGGGGGATTACAATGCTATTAGATTGGAACGGAGATGTCTAAATTGGGAATAATTGTTCTCAGGGAATGCACGACAGAAAAGTGGAGGTTGTTTAGGAAGCACCTGCTGATAGTGCTGGGCAGGTTTTTCCCACTGAGGCAAGGAAGGGACGATAGGTTGAAAGGACCTTGGGTGACAAGGGATGTGGAACATCTAGTCAAGAGGAAGAAGGAAGCTTACTCAAAGTTGAGGAGGCAAGGATCAGACAGGGCTTTAGAGGGTTACAAGGTAGCCAGGAAGGAACTAAAGAATGGCCTTAGGAGAGTGAGACGGGGGGCATGAAAAAGCTTTAGCGGGTAGGATTAAGGCAAACCCCAAGGCACTCTATACTTATGTGAGGAACAAGAGGATGGCCAGAGTGCAGGTAGGGTCAATCAGAGATAGTGGAGGGAACTTGTGCCTGGAGTCGGAGGAGGTAGGCGAGGTTCTTAATGCATACTTTGCTTCAGTAATCACCACTGAGAGGATCTTGACATTTCTGAGGACAGCATGAAACAGATTGATGTTAAGAAGGGGGATGTGCTGAAAATTTTGAAAAACATAGGGATAGATAAACCCCCTGGGCAGATGTGTTACTACAGAAAGCGGAGGAAGAGATTGCTGCACCTTTAGTGATGATCTTTGCATTCTCACTGTCCACTGGAGTAGTGCCAGATAATTGGAGGGTGGCAAATGTTAGTCCCTTGTTCAAGAAAAAGAATAAGGATAATCCTGGGAATTACAGACCAGTCAGTCTTCTGTCTGTGGTGAGCAAAGTAATGGAAAGGATTCTGAAAGACAGGATTTATGATTACTTGGAAAACCATAGTTTGATTAGAGATAGTCAGCATGACTTTGTGAAAGACAGGTCATGCCTCACAAGCCTTAGTGAATTCTTTGAAGATGTGACAAAACACATCGATAAAGGTAGAGCAGTGGCCATGGTGTACACAGATTTTAACAAGGCATTTGATAAGGTTCCCCATGGTAGGCTTATTCAGAAAGTAAGGAGGCATAGAAATCAGGGAAATCTGGCTATCTATACAGAATAGAACTAGCTCGCCCGCTGAAGAAAGAGGGTAGATGGGCAGTAATCAGCCTGGAGCTTGAGGACTAGTGTGTTCCACAGGGATCGGTTTTGGGACCTCTGATCTTTGTGATCTTTATAAATGACTTGGATGAGGAAGTGGAAGGGTGGGTTAGTAAGTTTTCCAGTAACAAGAAGATTGATGGAGTTATGGACAGTGTGGATAGCTGTTGTAGGTTGCAACGGGACATTGACAGGACGTAGAATTGGGCTGATAAGTGGTGGATGCAGTTCAACCTGGAAAACTGTGAAGCGATTCAATTTGGAAGGCAGAATACAGAGTTAAAGGCTCGATTCTTGGCAGCATGGGGGAACAGAAGGATCTTGAGGTCCATGTCCATAGATCCCTCAAAAGTTGCCACCCAAGTTAATAGGGTTGTTAAGAATGCATCTGGTGTGTTGGCTTTCATTAGCAGGGGGATTAAGTTCAAGAGCCACAAGGTTATGCTGCACCTCTATAGAGCCCTGGTGAAACCACACTTGGAATATTGTGTTCAGTTCTGGTCGCCTCATTATAGGAAAGATGTGGAAGTTTTAGGTGTACAGGAAATTTATTAGGATGCTGCCTGGACTGGAGGACATATCTTACGAAGAAAGGTTGAGGGAGTTCGGGCTTTTCTCATTGGAGCGAAGAAGGATGAGAGATAACTTAATAGAGGTGTACAAGATGATGAGAGATATAGACAGAGTGGATAGCCAGAGACCTTTTCCCATGGCGGAAATGTCTATCACAAAGGGGCATACTTTTAAGGTGATGGGAGGAAGGTTTAGGGAAGATATCAGAGGTAGGTTCTTTACACAGAGAGTGGTAGATGAGTGGAATGCACTACCAGTAGTGTAGTAGAGTCAGATACATTAGGGATATTTAAGCAACTCTTGGATAGGCACATGGAAGATAGTAAAATGAAGGGTAGGTAGGTTAGTCTGATCTTAGAGTAGAAAAAAAGGTCGGCACAACATCGAAGGCCAAAGGGCCTTTACAATGCTCCATGTCATAGCTAAACAGGTTAGGCCTTTATTTATTTGAATTTAGGAGGAGTGATCTGACGGAAACTTACACAAGCCTGACGGGGTTTGACAGTTTAGATGTTTAGAAGGTGTTTTCACTCGTTGGGAAATTTCAAACTACTGGACATAATTACAGAATGAGGGGACACTATTTTAAGTTGGAAATACAAAGAAATTTCTTCAGGCAGAGCAGCGGATGTCTGGAATTCCCTGCCCAAAGAGATATAAGTAATCACACAGGCCCTTTTCTTTGAAATATTGAAGAGTTAAGGACTATGTGGAGTTGAGGCAGGAGCAGATCAGCCAAGATCTTATAAAATGATGGGTATGTTTGAGGGGCTGAATGGCCTAATCATGCTACCATTGTTTATGTTCCTAACTTCTCCATCGTCAGCTTAATGGCAGTCAGTGACAACTGGCACAATTTGGAGTGAAGTCTACTCATAATTAGTCTTTAAATAGAGTTATATCTGTGTATTTGTTCTCAAATGATGACTCGGTATGGGAGAAGCTCGAATCATGAAAGCTTTGGTAATTCATTAGCTCTCACTGCTTTAAAATGCTGACACTTGTAGCAGTCTAAAATCTCTGCCTTAATGCTAGTGTCGAAGGGCCAACAAGAGGGGAGGCCACACTGGATCTGGTGCTTGGTAATGAACCAGGCCAGGTGTTTGATTTAGTTGTAGGTGAGCACTTTGGAGAGAGTGACCATAATTCAGTTGCATTTAGTTTAGTGATGGAAAGGGATAGGTACATGCTGCAGGTCAAGAGTTATTGATGGAGCAAGGAAAATTATAATGTGATTAGGCAAGAATTAGGATGCATTGAATGGGGTAGCAAAATGCAGGGGATGCAAATAATGGAAATGTGGAGCTGGTTTAAGGAACAGATATTGCGTGTCCTTGATAGGTATGTCCTTGTCAGGCAGAGGAAGTGATAAGGTAAGGAAATCGTGGTTTACGACAGAAATTGCATCTCTTGTTAAGTGGAAGAAGGAGGCTTACGCGTTAATGTGACAAAATAGTTCAGATGAGGCGATGGGGAGTTACAGATAAGCTAGGAAGGATTTAAAGAGATAGTTAAGAAGAGAAAAGAGAGGACACGAGCAGTCTTTAGCAAACAGAATAAAGGAGAACGCTAAAGCTTTCTATTGGTATGTGAGGAATAAAAGGATGACTAGGGTAAGAATAGGGCCAGTCAAAGACAGAGGTGGGAAGTTGAGTGTAGACCCTGTGGAGATCGGAGAGGCGCTAAATGGACATTTCTCATCGGTTTTCACTCAGGAAAAGGAGAATATCGTAGAGGAGAAGAATGAGATATGAGATATTAGACTAGAAAGGATTGAGGTTAGTTATGAAGAGGTATTATCAATTCTGGAAGGAGTGAAAGTAGACAAGTCCCATGGGCCGGATGGGATTTATCCGAGGATTCTCTGGGAAGCTAGAGAGGAGATAACAGAGCCTTTGGCTTTGATATTTGAGTTGTCATTCTCGACAGGTTTAGTACCAGAGGACTGGAGGATTGCAAATGTTGTGCCCTTGTTCAAGAACGGTAGTAGAGATGACCAGGTAATTATAGACCAGGGAGCCTTACCTCTGTTGTAGTAAAGGTTTTGGAAAAAATTATAAGAGATTGGATTTATAATCATCTAGCAAGCAACGATTTGATTTCAGATGGTCAACATGGTTTTGTCAAGGGCAGGTCATGTCTTACAAACCGCATTGAGTTTTTTGAGAAGGTGACCAAGCATGTAGATGAGGGTAGGGCAGTTGACGTGGTATACATGGACTTCAGTAAAGCCTTTGATAAGGTTCCACATGGTAGGCTGTTGGAGAAAATGCAGAGGCATGGGATTGAGGGTGATTTAGCAGTTTGGACTAGAAACTGGCTTTCTGGAAGAAGGCAGCGAGTGGTAGTTGATGGAAAATATTCAGCCTGGAGACTGGTTACTAGTGGTGTGCCACAAGGTTCTGTTCTGGGACCACTGCTGTTTGTCATTGTTATAAATGACTTAGTCGCAGGCATAGGTGGGTGGATTAGTAAATTTGCAGATGACACTAAAGTCGGTGGAGTAATGGACAGTTGGAAGAATGTTACAGGTTTCAGGGGGACTTGGATAAACTGCAGAATTGGGTTGAGACGTGGCAAATGGGGTTCAATGCAGCTAAATATGAGGTGATTCACTTTGTGAAGAATAATAGGAAGGCAGAGTATTGGGTTAATGGAAAGATTTTTGGTAGTGTGGATGTGCAGAGGGATCTTGGAGCCCATGTACTTAGATCCCTGAAAGTTGCCACCCAGGTTGATAGCGCTGTTAAGAAGGCATATGGTGTGTTAGGTTTCATTGGTACAGGGATTGAGTTCCAGAGCCGCATTATCATGCTGCAACTATACAAAACGCTAGTGCGGCTGCACTTGGAATATCGTGTACAGTTCTGGTCGCCATATTTCGGGAAGGATGTGAAAGCATTGGAAAAGGTGCAGAGGAGAATTACCAGGATGTTGCCTGGTTTGGAGGGAAGGTCGTATGAGGAAAAACTGAGAGACTTGGGTCTGTTCTCATTGGAAAGAAGAAGGCTAAGAGGGGATTTGATAGAGACATACAAGATGATCAGAGGATTAGATAGGGTAGACAGTGAAAGTCTTTTTCCGAGGATGATGATGCCAGCTTGCACGAGGGGGCATAACTGAAAATTGAGGGGTGATAGATTTAAGACAGATGCCAGAGGCAGGTGCTTTACGCAGAGAGTGGTAAGGGCGTGGAATGCCCTCCCTGCCAATGTAGTTAACTCAGCCACATTAGGGAGACTTAAACAATCCTTGGGTAAGCACATGGATGATGATGGGATAGTGTTGGGGGGGCGAGCTGAGAATAGTTCACAGATCGGCGCAACATTGAGGGCCGAAGGGCCTGTTCTGCGCTGTATTGTTCTATGTTCTAAGATTTTGAAGATGAGGAAACACAAGGGAAGAAATTTAAAGTTTGGAGGGGTACCATACACTATGACACAATGAACACATGCAACAGCATACCCAGGCTTTTATAATTAGACTTGAGATTTTCAATCTTGAAATGCAAATTTGGTACCTGAAGAAAAATCAGTTCCTCTGTAAAATTTCTCTTTCAGCTGAGACACCACCAGAGTCACATCTTCAGGGGCATTTTGTAAAATTTCAACCGCTCTGTCATGGGAGATGCCTTCTAAAGTGATACCATTTACAGATACCAGCCGATCACCTGCAGATAGCGAAAGCACAGAGGTTATTTAACAAGCAGCAATATTGCAAACATTTTTGGTGCATTTTAAAAGGAGAGGTTGAAATAGTTTTAGCTTGCTGCAAGATACAAAATTACATGGAATTTCACAACATTCCACTTCATAGAAATGCAACCATGCTCAAGTAGAATGAGTTCATTTGTTGAAGTTAAGAAATCATTTTGAATAAAATATTGAATGGAACCACTTTTTAAAAAAATTTGAAGTGACCTATTTAAGTTGATATCCATGATATGGTAATAAAATAGTCAAAAAGGAAAGTGTAATATAAATATTGTCCAAGAAACATGACTGTAAAAGATAAGGAAATGTTCATACAGAGTTTGTAGGAAATGCTCACAAGCTCAAAAAATCTTCATATCTCCACAAAATAGCGGAAAATAAAGCATCAAGTGCACATGTTGGTCATTATTTGACACAGAGTCTATTAACTGGGCTGCAATTAATTTTGGTGATAGTGACCACAACTGCTTCACATTCTACATAGCTATGGAAAAGGAGATGATTAGGCAAAATGGGATATTTAATTGGGGAAGAGGAAACTATGATGCAATTAGACATGAGTTAGGAAGCATGGATTGGGAGCAATTGTTCTGTGGTAAAGGCACTATAGACATGTGGAGACTGTTTAAGGAACAGTTGTTGCAAGTGATGAATAAATATGTCCCTCTGAGACAGGCAAGAAGTGGTAAGATAAAGGAACCTTGGATGACGAGAGCGGTGGAGCTTCTCGTCAAAAGGAAAAAGGTAGTTTACATAAGGTGGAGGAAGCTAGGGTCAAGCTCAGCTCTAGAGGATTACAGGCAGGCGAGGAAGGAGCTCAAAAATGGTCTGAGAAGAGCCAGGAGGGGGCACGAGAAAGGCTTGGCAGAACGGATTAGGGAGAACACAAAGGCATTTTACACTTATGTGAGGAATAAGAGAATAGTCAAAGAAAGAGTAGGGCCGATCAGGGATAGCATAGGGTATTTGTGTGTGGAGTCTGAGGAGGTAGGGGAAGCCCTAAATGAGTTTTTTGCTTCTGTCTTTACTAAAGAAACGAACTTTGTAGTGAATGAAACCTTTGAAGAGCAGGTGTGCATGCTGGAATGGATAGAGATAGAGGAAGCTGATGTGCTGAAAGTTTTGTCAAACATTAAGATTGACAGGCCCGGACCAGATTTGTCCTTGGCTGCTTTGGGCAACGAGAAATGCAATTGCTTCGCCATTTGCGAAGATCTTTGCATCCTCGCTCTCCACTGGAGTCGTACCTGAGGACTGGAGAGAGGGAAATGTAATTCCTCTCTTCAAGAAAGGAAATAGAGCAATCCCCGGCAATTACAGACTAGTAAGTCTCACGTCTGTCGTCTGCAAGGTGTTAGAAAGGATTCTGAGGGATAGGATTTATGACCATCTGGAAGAGCATGGCTTGATTAAATGCAGTCAACATGGCTTTGTGAGGGGCAGGTCATGCCTCACAAACCTTATCGAGTTCTTTGAGGATGTGACTAGAAACGTTCATGAGGATCGAGCTGTGGATGTGGTGTACACGGACTTCAGCAAGGCATTTGATAAGGCTCCCCATGGTAGGCTCATTCAGAAGATCGGGGGAATGGGATACAGGGGAACTTAGCTGTCTGGATACAGAATTGGCTGGCCAACAGAAGACAGTGAGTGGTAGTAGAAGGAAAATATTCTGCCTGGAAGTTTGTGGTGAGTGGTGTTCCACAGGGCTCGGTCCTTGGGCCTCTACTGTTTGTAATTTTTATTGATGACTTGAATGAGGGGGTTGAAGGATGGGTCAGCAAGTTTGCAGATGACACAATGATTGGAGGTGTCATTGACAGTATAGAGGGCTGCTGTAGGCCACAATGGGACATTGATAGGATGCAGAGATGGGCTGAGAGGTGGCAGATGGAGTTCAACCTGGATAAATGTGAGGTGATGCACTTTGGAAGGTCGAATTTGAAAGCTGAGTACAGGAGTAAGGATAGGATTGTTGGCAGTGTGGAGGAACAGAAGGATCTTGGTGTCCAGGTGAGATCTTGTTGCAGCTCTATAAAACTTTGGTTAGACCACACTTGGAATACTGCGTCCAGTTCTGGTCACCCTATTATAGGAAAGATGTGGATGCTTTGGAGAGGGTTCAGAGGAGGTTTAGCAGGATGCTGCCTGGACTAGAAGGCTTATCTTATGAAGAGAGGTTGACTGAGCTCGGACTTTTTTCATTGGAGAAGAGGAGGAGATGGGACCTAATTGAGGTATACAAGATAATGAGAGGCATAGATAGAGTCGATAGCCAGAGACTATTTCCCAGAGCAGAAATGACTAACACGAGGGGTCATAGTTTTAAGCTGGTTGGAGGAATGTATAGAGGGGATGTCAGAGGTGGGTTCTTTACACAGAGAGTTGAGAGCATGGAATGCATTGCCAGCAGCAGTTGTGGAAGCAAGGTCATTGGGGACATTTAAGAGACTACTGGACATGCATATGGTCACAGAAATTTGAGGGTGCATACATGAGGATCAGTGGTCGGCACAACATCGTGGGCTGAAGGGCCTGTTCTGTGCTGTACTGTTCTATGTTCTAAAGTGACTGACAAGTAGAGGTGCATTCTTCCTATCCCAGAAAAAAAATAAACAGCTTCTTTGTAGGGAACCATATTTAAATATTTGAAAGAGAACCTTCTTTCTAATCAAGGTCACAATTTTGTCCTGGACTGACAAAGGGTAGCCCACTGGATCTCTTCAGGGTCTTGGAATGTTAAAACCTGTTACACTGGGAGTCTCTGCTCTTACCTCTCCTCCTATGCCACTAGCCTGGGTACTTACACCTCTTTCATGGCTTGCAGAGTCTCTGCCTACCTTCCTGATCATATCTTGCCAGACTATGTGATAAAAGAGCTGACAAATTTCAACTCCTCCTCCTGCCCTAAGGATCAGTTACAGTACAGATGTATGAAGTACCTGGATTTAAACGGTGATCCAACTCTGCTGGCCCTCCTGGCATTATTGTAGTGACAAAAATTCCTAAATCCAATTTGCCAGTTTTTTCTCCACCAACAATTTGAAAACCTATTTGAAATAGTAATTAAATAATATTAATAGGATATTTTAATGACATTAGTAAGGTATTGTTAAGTGGTCACCTTTTGACATAGAGGACACAAAAAAGAAACACATTGTGACATTGAGCATTTCAATTTAAGTTCTTTATTTCATATTATGTGCCTTCTTATAGCGTTTCTATCATTAGGTTGTGCAGGGGGAAAAAAAAACAAACTTTTCAACAGTTTCCAGTTTAGGTTTCCCCCACTAGCAAGAGGATCTTGACATTTACTATCCACAAAAACAATTGCAGTACGTATTTTCCCTTGATCTTCACTGTCAAACTGTGTAGACATTAGTCATATCAACTGCTCTATCAATCTGAGGCTTCCGTAGATAAATTGAACAAATATACTGAGTCAACATACCCAAGCCATGTTTTACATCCTTCTTCAGTCTTATACATCTAAGCTCTCTCTCAGGTGAGGGCAAGGCACTAAATTTCTGATGAAGGGTATCTTTCAAAGAAAAAAAAATCAAGACTCCAAGTTAGCACATTCAAAAGTTGAATATATTAGAAACTTCAATAAAAAAAATTTCAAAAAAACAAAACTACTCATTACAAATATTTTCACTATGTTTTCATTAATGAATAATTTAATTTGCTTTAGCACCATCTTGACAATTACTATAATTTTCCAATCTTTTCTAATTCTTCTATGATAGTGTCCATTTAATAGAAACATGTGCTACTTAAGAACTGCAGCTGTTTTCTGTGCAAAGGTCATCAGAATAGTGGTGTGTCAAAACATTTTAGAATATATTTAGGGCTAGCAATTGAGAAAGTGGGCACTAAGGGGATTTAAACACTTTTGGTCAGAATTGAAATACTCGTTCACATAACAATTTGATAGAATAATTAGAAGGGTTGCAGCTCCAATTATTCTGTTGAAACTGTTGCATATAATATAACAAGAAAGTATCATAAGCCAGTTTAAATTTCACTGCCAGGAACAAACACTAATGATTAGTGTTCATTTGTGAATTTGGTTTCTCCCATTTTTCTTTGTTCTCCAAATGAAGCATTTAAATATCAGTAACTAAAGGTATTTTGGTATGTTGTATACAGTTAATTAATAATTATTTTAATTTAAATTCAATATTTACTGACTAATAAATTAAAAGTCTTCTTTCTATCACACAATCATAGCTTTCGTACAACACATTTGTGTCACCTAATCATAAGCAAATTTATTCCATAGAAGTGACTAGAACCAAATTACAAGTTTGGATCCTATAATTATACAAGTCAATTTTAACAGCTGTGTGGAAAATGATGTATCACAGTCCAAAAACATCCAAGTTAAGTAAGGATTTTAATAAACATGGATTATATCCAAACCTGAATACTATGGCTTTGGAAAAAAAAACTGTATTCTAAGCATGAGAGAGTAAATTTAGATGAGACAAGCTCCTGATCTTCGTTGAGCCATTTGGAGTTAGCATCAAGCACAACACAGTCTCTCCAGAGGAAAGGACAGAAAATGCAAGATAATCATTCCATCATTGCATATCTGCCAACAGCAACTTTATATCTGATGCCACTATAGATCCTGGAACAGATTTCCTGTCAGGTTGCTTAATTTGAAAAAGAAAATGTACCGGGATCTGGAGAAGAAGCAAGAAGAGAAAAAGAAGAAGTGACAGAAACTATCTTCTGAAGGTTAGTGATGGAATAAATTATTGACCTTAAAAGGGGAATGATCTCTCTACAAATTAGATACTTGAAGAGACACATTTCATTTTATAAGGAGATCACAGAAAAATATCAGTGGTGCATTTGATGGTCAGAACACTATTAGTGGCCTCAAAATCAGACATGAACGGAGGAGAGTTTGGTTTTCTCAATGAATGGTGAGTCACAATTAATTCATATATGGGAAAATACAATTTCAGTACAGAAATTCATTCTCTCAGAAACTTCTCTGTAAAATTATTAAGCATATTGGATCCAAGTTTTAGTTTAGTTTAATTTGCAATTTAGTTCAACATTAACACAATTTAAAAGTTTCAAGAACAAATCTATTAATTGAAAAACAAAATCAGCAATACTTCAAAATTCAATCATGCTTTCAAAATATTTTCATCAATTTGCAATATATTCCAGGTCATTATTTATATATGCTGTACCAATACATAAGTAAAAAAGAAATGCAATAATTTTAAGATATGAATTTCTCCTCTCCCTCCTTTTTCCAACCCACTTGACAAAGCAATTATGTTAGAATATCTTCTGGCTCAGTAAGCACTTACTTTTCCCATTTCACACAGTTAATTGGAAACGGCATGTAATTCCTCAATGTGCTTGTGGGAGAAAAATATCTTGCAAAATGTTCTGGTGGGTCAACAAAAAGCAGTAACCTCAGATGAATTTTACATGTTTTTCTGGTTATAGGAAGGAGGTAGATTAATATTAATATGAACTATTAATATAAAATGAGATCTTTGGGTAAAAAGAGATGATTTTGAAAATACCCTCTACCATTTTCCATGCTTAAATTCACCGGGAGACAGACTGATTATTTTAATATAAATTGTGAAAGCAAACTTTAATAGCTAAATCAAAATCAGTGAAAGAAAAATAAAAAGACTAAAACATTACCTGCAAGAAGTTTCTGTTAGGCGGCAGGAAAAGTGAGAAAAACAGAGAGAGCAATAGAAGTAGAAATACAGAAGTTTGAGAAGCTGATGTTGTACAGTCACACCAAGGCTTTAAACAGTGAAGGCACTTGTACATTGCAAACTCAGTTCGTTCAGCTGCCTACCATTGGCTGTCAAGGTAGCAGGGGTTGATGGGATCCCAGAACTGTGCATGCTAATCCCTGATAACAAAGCATACAGTAATAAAAAAATACATAAAAGCTGAAAAATAGAATTCATATGATTTCAATAGCAAAATAAGTACTCTTGATTTGTGACCAATTTCTCAGAACACCTTATGCAGTTGTATAAATTCAGATTTTGAATTTAACCAAAAAAAAATTTAAATGCTAACACAATCCCTACACTGAATAGGCGCAGAAGGGGTTAAACTACTGTCATGCACTCCCGGTTGGTGAGCTTCCCACTGGTTTCAGTAAAGTGAATAACATGCTAATTTGAAAGCATAGTGCAATTCCCCTTTCCAGGTGGTTGAACTTCTCTCTGTCGGCAGATCAGTTCAGGCTGCAGCTGCCTTTACAGCAAAAATGCAGCAACAGTGCAAAGTAAATCGCTTCCCATTTCTACTACTATTGCATTGTATATGCATTCTAAGCAAAAAGAGCACTCTGATCAGAGATTAATGTGCCATATAATTAGCTTGGCAAAACAGACCATGAGAAATAGGAATTGGAGTAGGCTATTCAGCACTGCCATTCAAAAGAATCATATCTGATTCGACATTCCTCACATCCACTATTCTGCACTTTCCCTTGATTCCCCTACTGATCAATAATCTCACTCTACTTATCTATAAGTGTACTCAAGCACCTGCCTCTATAGATCTCTGCAGAAAGGTATTCCAGAGACTCAACCCTCAGAAAAGAAATTCCTTAACTTAATCTTAAACTGGCACACTTTCATTCTGAGACTATGCCCTCTGGACCTAGATACTCCCCTAAGGGAAAAAACCTCTCAGTATTTACTCTATCAAGCCCCGAAAGAATCCTACATGTTGAATTGAGGTCACCTCTCATTCTTCTAAACTCCACTGAATAGAGTCTCAATGTGTCTAGCCTTTGCTCATAAGACAATCCCTCCATTACAGGGATTGTTCCATTGAGGCAACTGAAAAGTCAAGAGATTTATTATTAATTATTGTAAGTGCTATTATTTTGAGACACACAATATGATAACACTGATTACAAAAGTTAAACAATGACATATCAAGAGATCAACGTTAGAACAAGGAACTTTACTCAAAAGCCTTGTGCTATAAGTGCTTTCAAGTAAAATAGAGACAATCAAATGCAGTGGAAACCTTAAATAATAAGTAGTCATTTCAAATAGTGAAAGCTTTGTGTGATACATAGTGTTACTTTTACTTAAACCACAACTGATGATCAGTGGATAATCATGAAATTACCAGTCATTAACCACCAAATGTGGAACCATCAGAATTAACTCAACTGAGAAACCAGGTTGCTATCCAACATGTGAATTTCATTACAATCACCTTTTTTCTGTTAACGCAATAAAATAACTGCAGAAGTTCCACAGCCTTTGATAGCTGTGGACGTTAACTGTCTAAGCATTTGGTTGTACACCAAACATTTTAGTAATATGTCAAAAAAATTATTTCAGCCTAAGGCAGCTATAAAACCCTCACTTACAACTGGAATTTTTTTACCGAATTCACCTTCAAAGTGTATAAATTTGTATTCTACTATTTTTTGCTGAGTAACTTGTTACTCAAAGAATTATGAAGCCTTATTACTACACGTCATGTACCATTGCATCTGTGTCAGCTCTTTGAGAAAGCAAGCCAATTAGTCTCATTCTGCTTCCCTATTCCCACTGCCTTGCAAAATTTTGACCTTCTGAAGTATTGATCCAAAGCCCTTTCGAACATTACTCTTCAACTTGTTTCCAACATAGCACACCATCTTCCCAAGCAAACATTTCTTCCCTTTATAACATGTTCCCGGCCCTGTCTCACCAATGAATAAATACATGATTGACTTTGTCAAAACCTTCCATAATTTTACATACAACTATAAACTTTCCATAATATTCCCATAAGCATCTCTGCTATAGGGAGAGCAATACCAGTTCTATTAGTCACCATCCATAACTGAAATCCATTAATCCTTAGTGTAGTGTAAAGGAAACATTATACCATCTTCAAGGCTTTGTCATCATCTCTGAAAGCTGTTGCATTTTCTGGTAACTGGAGCAAATTGTCTCGCATGATTGAAAGCTGCCTGGGAATTCAAATTAAAATAAATTTCAGATCTAAAACTGGATAGTAAAAGGTCCCATTTTCCATTACTGAGTGCCGGGACCAGGATCTGTGATTGCCCCTGGCTGCTGTCAAGGTGGTGTAGGCAACCTGCAAACTTTATGCTCATCAGTTTCATGGTGAGAACTATAAGCTTTCCAGGCTAGAAATGCAATTTTGCTGTTCTCTTTGATGACTGAGAAAAGATATGATGTCTGGTTAAATTAGTAGACAGCAAATCATAGAGTCCATATCCCTATTGCTCATTCCATATTCTTTACAGGTGAATGACATGGTGGCACAGTGGTCAGCATTGCTGCCTCACAGTGCCAAGAACCTGGGTTCCATTCCAACCTTGGGTGATTGTCTGTGTGGAGATTGCATGTCCTCCCAATGCCTGTGTAGGTTTCAACTGGGTTCTCCAGTTTCCTCCCAAAGATATGCAGGTTAGGTGAATTAGTCATGTGGGTTTGCAGGTGTGGGTGGGCCTGGGTGGGATGCTCTTCAAAAGGTTGGGTGCAGACTCATTGAACCAAATGGCCTCTTTCTATACTGTAGGAATTCAATGACTCCTTGGGCCTCAGTCCCAGGCAGCGTTATTGATTCAGTGATCCACATCTCTAAAATGCTGAGGAGAATGCATGATTTTAACAGGTCAAGTACATTACAGAAATGTGACCCCGAGATAGATAAGGAGAAGGCGAAAGTGAGAACGGCAGATGCTGGAGATTAGAGTTGAGTTTGTAGTGCTGGAAAAGCACAGCAGGTTAGGTGGCATCCGCAAAGCAGGAGAATCGACATTTCAGGTAAAACCCTTTGTCAGGAATGATGAAGGGCTTTTGCCTGAAACACCGACTCACCTGCTCCTTGGATGCTGCCTGACTTGCTGTGCTTTTCCAACACCACACATACATATGGAGAAACTGATCCAACACGAGCAAAGAGACCTTGGGAGTGCAGGTTCACAGATCCTTAAAGGCGGAGACATAGGTAGACAGGGTGGTGTTTGGTACACTTGCCTTTATTGGTCAGAGCATTGAGTATAGGAGTTGGGAGGGTATGTTGTGGCTGTACAAGACATTGGTTCAGCCACTTTTGGAATACTGCACTCAATTCTGGTCTCCCTACTAGAGGAAAGAGGAAGGTTTGAGCCAAAGGGAGAGGCCAAATAGGCTGGAACTATTTTCCCTGAAGCGGTGGAGGCTGAGGGGTGACTTTCTTGAAGTTTAGAAAATCATGAGGGGCATGGATAGGGTGAATACATAAGACCTTTTCTCCAGGCCAAGGAAGTCAAAAACTAGAAGGCATGGGTTTAGGGTGAGAGGGGAAAGACTTAAAAAGGACCTAAGGGGCAAATTTTTCACACACAGGGTGATGCATGTATAGAATGAGTTGCCAGAGGAAATGGTGGAGGCTGGTACAATTACAACATTTAAAAGGCATCTGGATGGGTACTTGAATAGGAAGGATTTAGAGGGATATGGGCAAATGGGACTAGATTAATTTAGGATATCTTGTCAATATAGAAAAGTTGGACTGAAGGGTTTCTTTCTGTCCTGTACATCTCATAGCTCGATGTGTATACATAATTTAATCAGACAGTTTAATCCTCTGAAGCTGGTTGGATATTCTGAGAAATCCCATTGTGCAGTTCAGCTGAAACCAAAATATCTCCCTCCTTCTAAAAGGCAGTATAGCGTCCCATTCTCTGATTCCAGTTTACCTGGGACAGATCCACTCTCGACCTCAATGAAATTGGCCCAACTCCAATTAAGGATTTTTTTATTCTCGGTTGGTCCTTGTCCTTTTTCCATAACCAACCTAAACCTTAGGACACTATGATCACTGCACCATAAGACCTTAAGACATAGGAACAGAAATTAGGTCATTCAGCCCATTGAGTCTGCTCCGCCATTCAATCATGGCTGATAGATTTCTCAGCTCCATTTTCTCCCCATAACCCTTGATATTCTTGACAATCAAAAGCCTATCTCAGTCTTAAATATACACAATGACCTCGCCTTCACAGCAGTCTGTGGCAATGAGTTCCATAGTTTCATGACTCCCTGGCTGAAGAAGTTTCTCCTTATCTCCATTCTAAAAAGGTCTTCCCTTTACTCTAAGGCCGTGCCCTGGGGTCCTAGCCTCTCCTATCAATGGAAATCTCTTCCCAACATTTATTCTGTCCAGGCCATTCAGTTTTCTGAGCTGAAAAATGTGTAGCTGGAAACGTGCAGCAGGTCAGGCAGCATCCAAGGAGCAGGAGAATCGACGTTTCGGGCATAAGCCCTTCTTCAGGAATGAGGAAGGTGTGCCAAGCAGGCTAAGATAAAAGGTAGGGAGGACGGACTTGGGGGAGGGGCGTTGGGAATGTGATAGGTGGAAGGAGGTTAAGGTGAGGGTGATAGGCTGGAGAGGGGGTGGGGGCAAAGAGGTCGGGAAGAAGATTGCAGGTCAAGAAGGCGGTGCTGAGTCCAAGGGTTGGGACTGAGATAAGGTGGGGGGAGGGGAAATGAGGAAGCTGGAGAAATCTGCATTCATCCCTTGTGGTTGGAGGGTTCCTAGGCGGACGATGAGACGCTCTTCCTCCAGGCATCGTGTTGCCATGGTCTGGCGATGGAGGAGGCCAAGGACCTGCATGTCCTTGGCAGAGTGGGAGGGGGAGTTAAAGTGTTCAGCCACGGGGCGGTTGGGTTGGTTGGTGCGGGTGTCCCAGAGGTGTTCCCTGAAACATTCCGCAAGTAGGCGGCTTGTCTCCCCAATGTAGAGGAGGCCACATCGGGTGCAACGGATGCAGTAAATGATGTGTGTGGAGGTGCAGGTGAATTTGTGACGGATATGGAAGGATCCCTTGGGGCCTTGCAGGGAAGTGAGGGGGGAGGTGTGAGCGCAAGTGTTGCATTTTTTGCGGTTGCAGGGGAAGGTGCCGGGAGTGGAGGTTGGGTTGGTGGGGGGTGTGGACCTGACGAGGGAGTCGCGGAGGGAGTGGTCTTTCCGGAACGCTGATAGGGGAGGGGAGGGAAATATATCCCTGGTGGTGGGGTCTGTTTGGAGGTGGCGGAAATGACGAATGATGATACGATGTATCTGGAGGTTGGTGGGGTGGTAGGTGAGGACCAGTGGGGTTCTGTCCTGGTGGCGATTGGAGGGGGCGGGGTTCAAGGGTGGAGGAGCAGGAAGTGGAGGAGATGCGGTGGAGAGCATCGTCAACCATGTCTGAGGGGAAATTGCGGTCTTTGAAGAAGGAGGCCATCTGGGTTGTTCGGTATTGGAATTGGTCCTCCTGGGAACAGATGCGGCGGAGGCGAAGGAATTGGGAATATGGGATGACGTTTTCACAGGGGGCAGGGTGGGAGGAGGTGTAATCTAGGTAGCTGTGGGAGTCGGTCGGTTTATAGTAAATGTCCGTATTGAGTCGGTCGCACGAGATAGAAATGGAGAAGTCTAGGAAGGGGAGGAGTCTGAGACGGTCCAGGTAAATTTGAGGTCAGAGTGGAAGGTGTTAGTAAAATGGATGAACTGTTCAACCTCCTCGTGGGAGCACGAGGTAGCGCCGATACAGTCCCAACCCTCAGACTCAGCACCGCCTTCTTGACCTGCAACCTCCACCCCCATCTTAATCTCCTTCCACCTATCAAATTCCCAACGCCCCTCCCCCAAGTCCGTCCTCCCTACCTTTTATCTTAGCCTGCTTGGCACACCTTCCTCATTCCTGAAGAAGGGCTTATGCCCGAAACGTCGATTCTCCTGTTCCTTGGATGCTGCCTGACCTGCTGCGCTTTTCCAGCAACACATTTTTCAGCTCTGATCTCCAGCATCTGCAGTCTTTACTTTCTCCTACTTCCTTCAGTATTCTGTCAGTTTCAAATAGATTTCCCCCTCATCCTTCTAAATTCCATTCAGTATAAACCCAGAGACCTCCAATGTTCCTTGCATGTTAAGCTTTTCACTCCTGTGTCCATTCTCATGAACCTCTTTTGAACACGCTCCAGGGCCAGTACATCCTTCCTGAGATATGGAGCCCAAAACTGTACACAATACTTCAAATGTGGTCTGACCAGAACCTTATAGATCCTCAGAAGTACATCCCTGCTTTTATATTCAGTCCTCATATTAAATGCCATCATGGCATTTGCCTTCCTAACTACTGACTCAACCTGCAAGTTTACCTTGAGGGAATCCTGGATTAGAACTCCCAAGTCTCTTTGCACTTCAGACTTCTGACTTTTCTCCCCATTTAGAAAATAGCCCATGCCTCTATTCTTCTTAAAGTGCATGACCTCCTACTTTTCCACATTGTTCTCCATCTGCCACTTCGTTGCCCATTGTCCTAACCTATCCAAATCCTTCTGCTGCCTCCCCACCTCCTCAATGCTACCTGTCCCTCTATCTACCTTTGTATCGTCTGCAAACTTAGCCAGAATGCCCTCAGTTCCTTCATCTAGTTCGTTAATGCATAAAGTGAAAAGTTGCAGTCCCAACACCGACCCTTGCGGAACATCAGTTGTCACTGGCTGCCATCCTAAGAAGGACCCTTTTATCCCCACTCTCTGCTGTCTGCCAGACAGCCAAGATTCGATCCATGCTAGTACCTTGCCTCTAACACCATGGACCTTTATCTTACTCAGCAGCCTCCTGGACAGCACCTTGTCAAAGGCCTTCTTGAAGTCCAGTTAGATAACATCCAATGGCTCTCCTGCTCTAACCTGCTCATTACTTCCTCAAAAATTCTAGCAGATTTGTCAGGCATGACCTCCCCTTGGATGGAACCATGCTGACTTTACCCTATTTTATCACACACCTCCAAGTATTCAGAAATCTCATCCTTCACAATGGACTTCAAAATCTTCTCTATGACCGAGGTTAGGCTAATCAGCCTGTAATTTTCCATCTTTAGCCTTACTCCCTTTTTAAACAGGAATGTCACATTAGCAATTTTCCAGTCCTCTGGGAGCTTCTGACTCCAGCGACTCCCAAAAGATCACCACTAACACCTCCATTTTTTTCTTTAGCTATCTCCTTTAGAATTCTGGGGTGTATTCCATCTGGTCCAGGTGATTTATGCACCTTCAGGCCATTCAGTTTTCCTAGCACCTTCTCCTTGGTGATGGCTACCATACTCAACTCTACCCCCAACTCTCTTGAATTTTTAGAATATTACTTGTACCTTCCACTGTGAAGACTGACACCAAGTAATTATTCAGCCATTTCCTTGTTCCCCACTATTATCTCTCCAGTGTCATTTTCCAGTGGTCCACTGTCTACTTCTGCCTCTCTTTGCCCTTTATCTAAAGAAACGCTTACAGTCTTACTGGCTAACTTACGCTCATATTTAATCTTCTCCCTCCTTATTTCTTTCTTCATTGTCTTCGGTTGGTCTTTGTAAGCTTCCCATTGCCCTTTGCCACATTATAGGCTTTCTCTTTTGCTTTTATGCTGCCCCCAACTTCCCTAGTCAGCCATGGTTGCCTCATCCTCCCTCTACAGTGCTGCCTTTTCCGAAGGATGTATTTTTGCTGTCTTCTGAATTATTCCTAGAAACTCCTCCCATAGTTTTCCTGATAACTGATTTTCTTCACAGAGCCTTGATGAACTGATACCTTTCCACTTAACACTAGGAAGGACTATAATGTTAACATTTAAGTTCATTTCTTTATTTTTCTACTTATACTAAGAACAACTGTAATGCTTCACTTTTAACTTAGTTTCTTTATCGGACTACAGAGGAACCTCGATTAGCCGGCATTCGATTATTCGAAGATCGGAATATCCGGCAAGATCGCAAGGTCCCTATGTTTGGCTAAACTATGTTACCCGACATTCGATTATCCGGAATTCGTTAACCGAATGAAATACTCCCCGCCTGTGTCCTTCGGATAACAGAGGTTCCTCTGCACTTGGTACCTACATTTTGTACCTCGGTACTTTGTACCTAAGATGGCATCATGAAAGGTGGCACTGTACAGTTTTCACTGTACTCCTGTAGTTGAGTACACATGACAATAAAGCTTGGATCAAACATAACGATCAAGAAACTCTGCTAAACACATTTCAGAAACTCTTCAGTGCTCCTTACATTCCTACTATTAGAGAATAAATTAGGATAGTTGAGGATGTTTTTTTTTAAAGAGATAGGAGTGGAAGTAAGGCCATTCGGCCCATCGAGTCCACTCCGCCATTCAATCATGGCTGATGGGCATTTCAACTCCACTTACCCGCATTCGCCCCGTACCCCTTAATTCCTTGTGACACCAAGAATTTATCAATCTCTGCCTTGAAGACATTTAGCGTCCCAGCCTCCACTGTACTCTGCGGCAATGAATTCCACAGGCCCACCACTCTCTGGCTGAAGAAATGTCTCCGCATTTCTGTTCTGAATTGACCCCTCTAATTCTAAGGCTGTGTCCACGGGTCCTAGTCTCCTCGCCTAATGGAAACAATTTCCTAGCGCCCATCCTTTCCAAGCCATGCATTATCTTTATCATCATTCTTTGGCTCTTGCACTTTCCTGTAATTTCACTCCTAATTTGCTCCTTCATATCTTTCTCACTAGTGAGTAGCCTCAATAGTGCCTCTATCATTTCTTGATTCTAACCAAGTAGATTCTGTGCTTGACCTATCCAAGCTATCGTCTCTCTCCAGTGCTGCCATATTCTCTTTTATCAATGTTGCCATCCTTCCTTATTTCTATCCTTCCTTCCTAGACACCTTTTATCCAGGAATATTTAGTATCTGGTCTGACACATTGATAAACTAAGTTTTCATTGTTACCAGGTCATTATGTTTTCATGTGCTTGTGTGCCTGCTCAAAACTTATCTTACTCATTGCATTTGGTATGTTTACTGTGAACCTATTTTAATCTTTACTGTAATCCCACTTGATCTAATCTACCAATGTCTTACTATTTCTTGCTTCAGTACCAACTATGTGTTTTAAAAAAATCCTGTGTGTTTATTTCTAATGCCACATCTTGGTGATCAACTCCTTGACAAATTAGTGTAAAATCTCTCAAATAGCACTAGCAAAACCTCCACAAAGGGTATGGAGTTGTACTCAGGTACAACCTTTCCAGACTGCGTAGGCTTCGTGCCCCTCAGAACTAGTCCCAATGAGACCTATAACTCCCAAACAAATCAATGCAAGTTACGTTATGATATAAATATTCAGGAGGAAACCCATTTGGGGTAGAAATACACAGCAACACTAAAGTATGAACGGTGTGTTACAAAACAAATTTCCTGCTCATGCAAAATGTTACAGTGCATATATAAATAAAATTAGCTCCTCTTTGATGTGTACTGTGTCTGACCTATTGCATATGCCTGGTTGGAGTCTTCAGTTGATGAAGAGTCAGACCCAGGATTTCTTCGGGCAGGGCTTCTGTGCAAGACAGCTTGAGACTTCTTTGGATTGATGACACTTGAAAATGACCATAAAATAAAAGCAATCAAACAACGATGTAAACGAAATTCGAGACTTAAAATATCTGACAGCGAGGTGAACCATACAAGACCTACTTGTAAACAACTTGTAATTGTTCACTTTTCACAATATTTAGTTAATATTCAATAGTTAATTTGCATCCAAGCATTAAAAACAAATCAATATTCCAGCATGAAGAAGCACAAACATACTTTAATAGTGAGCTTTCATAAAAATAGCATTCACTAATAGGGAAGAAGGAATTACATCGATCTTAAGTTTTCTTATGATGGGAAGGAGGAAGAGGAGATCAGGTGATTAAATAGTCAATGCCTTTCTGAAAGAAGCAAATCCATTTTTCTAACCTATTTAAACAGTAGATTTTGAACTTTAAATGTAATCACTGTTAACAAGCATGCAGTATCATCCTGAGAAAGTAGTAGTGGCAGCATGTTCCTTGAAATACTCCATTATTTTTGGGAAATCTTTCCAACATGATGAGGGAATGATGTTTTTGTCCCAGTAACAAAGGCTAAAGAAGCATTTGGAAGCCATGGGATTCCCAAGAACTTGCTTGGGAGATCTTACTCTTCTTGGCATTACAGGTCAGGAGACTATTATTTAGATAAATCTGATGAATTGCTGCAGTTCATGCAGTAGGTTGGACGTACTGCAGCCAGTGTATGGAGAAGTGTGTGGGCTTACAGCAATCCAATGACATCACTCTACTCAGTCACGTTTGATCGAGCCACGAACTTCCAAACACATATCCACCCCACTATGTAACAAATGAAAACCCCATTAAAGCAATAGTAGCAAAATGGACAGAAAAGAGACACCAGTGGTAAACGATAGTTTGTTAAACTGAAGAGGATTGATGTTTCCAAGGGTTCAATGTGAGGACCATGCTGCTTTTGATATTACATTAACATCTTCAACTTGGCATAAATCAGGATACAGGGCATGATTGTGAAATCTGAACTGACACAGCTCTGAAATACAGCAAACAGTAAGCAGGATAGTATTAGACTTTAAATGAACAGACAGACACACAACAGATGAAATTCAAAGCAGAAAATTACAAGGTGATACATTTTGGCAGCAAAAGTGAGGAGAGGTATTAGAAGCAAAAGCGTATACTTTTAATTAGAGGATGTAAGAAGCAAGAGATCTGGCTCTATTTATGGGCAACTTTCTGAAAGAGACAGGACAGGTCAACAAAGTAATAACTGCAGGTATAATGACATAATGGCTCAGTGGTCACGGTGTCAGGGATCTGGGTTTAATTCCAGCCTCGGGCGATTGTCTGTGTGGAGTTTGCACTTTCTCCCAGTGTCTGCGTGGATTTCCTCTGGATGCTCAGTTTCCTCCCATAGTCCAAAGGTGTGCAGGTTATAAGTGGATTCGACATGTTAAATTGCCCATTGTATCCAAAGACGTGTAGGTTAGGTGAATCAGCAATGGAATTTGCAGGGTTACAGGGATAAGGTGTGTGGGGGCGGTCTGTGGGGTGCTGTTCGAAGGGTTGATGTGGACTTGAAGGGCTGAATGGCCTGTTCCACATTGAAGGGATTCTATCCTTCTAAAGGATCTGGGTTTTATAACTGATAGCTTTTGGCTTGGAAGTAAGGAAGTGGTGCTACTTTGGTATATTGCCCTCAATTCTGGGTACCACATTTTAAGAAGAAGTTGAACTCTTTGGAGTGGCTGTAAAAGAGCTTTACCAGAACGGTTCCAGGAATGAGAGATTACAGTCATGTAGCCAGACTGCAGAAATTGATTATCAGTGAGCAAGAAATCAGATGGATATTTAGTAAAGCTATTTAAATATCACTTTGGATTTAGATGCAGTACATGTGATACTACAGACGAGACAATTGTTTCTCTCAGATAGTTAACATAGGGTCAACGAGTTACACGGCCTCTTGCTGTGTCATAACCATTCTACGATCGTTCTTTTTTAGATTAGATTAGATTACTTACAGTGTGGAGACAGGCCCTTCGGCCCAACAAGTCCACACCGACCCGCTGAAGAGTAACCCACCCAGACTCATTCCCCTACATTACCCCTTCACCTAACACTACAGCCAATTCACCTAACCTGCACATTTTTGGACTGTGGGAGGAAACCGGAGCACCCAGAGGAAACCCACGCAGACACGGGGAGAATATGCAAACTCCACACAGTCAGTCGCCTGAGGTGGGAATTGAACCCAGGTCTCTGGCGCTGTGAGGCAACAGTGCTAACCACTGTGCCACCGTGCCGCCCATGGCATGATAAACAGAAACTGTTTCAATAGTTAGAACTGGATAAATACTTCAAGAAGAACGAACTTGAAGGGATATGGAGAAACAGTGGGGGATTAGGACTAAATATCCTTTAAACAGTCTAATGTAGATTCAAACAGCGGAAAGGTCACTTTCTCTGCTGTATTGTTCTACAACTCTGTCTGGGATTGATTTTCATTCCTTCCAATGTTTGCAACTGTGTCCAGCAGGCAACCAAGCTTTCCATCTTATTAGAAAGATAGGATGTTGGGTTGGAGTGGAGGTTGGGTAGGTAAGGAGACAGCATTTCTGCCTTGTTTCTTTTTAAGCTACAGTCTGCATGTAATCACATGGCAAATGGGAAAGCGACAGAGCATTAAAGAGTGCACAATTCCAGTTATGTTGGCAGGAACCACATTCTGCTGACAAAATCTCATCCATGTTCTTCTTTTCAAGGTCTCTGCCCAAAGGCAAGTCGTGGGCAGTTACTTGCTCAAACATGGCTAAGTGCCATAATTTTATTTTACTAAATGGAGGGCAAAAAAGTAGCCTCTCCTTCTCTCAAGAGAAAAAATTTGCAAAATTCAAAGTGTTGATCTGAGCCACATCTTTCCAAATGAAATAACAGGATTCTAGAGTATGAGATACCACTAACTTACATAAAGAAATTATTTTAAAATTAAAATGGTAAACATATAAGGCTATACATTCATCCTCAAATGTTAAGAGGAGATAGTGGAGGTCCTGACCACAATACCTCAAGCATAACCAGATATAGAAGGTGTCCCAGAGGATTTTAAAAAGGAATAATTGGACAAAGTAGGTAGCAAAACGATGGTGAGTCTAACACCAGAAATAGATAAACTTTTAGAGGCCATAGACTTGATAATTAACTCTAGGATGATGGGCTGAAGAAATGTTAAAAACAGACGAACACAAAATTCCTTTCCCAAATATTACCACCATATGCAATCACTGCCATCTTATGATTTTGTGTTTGGTTGTTGCAATGGTCCTGCCATCAAGAAGTGAGACACTTCATTAAAACCTATTAATTATGTTCTCATAATGTAATTGGAGTTTGATTTAGATTCAATAGCTGCTATTTGAGTTTCACTGGATTTGAGAAATATGACAAGCTACTGGCTTAAGAAAACAAATTTTTCTTACAACATGCCTCCTGGGTCAAAAATAGTCCATCCAGCCTCTGAAATAACACCATCTCCTTCTGTCAACTGTAGCCTGTCTCTCACCCCATCACGATCAGTGGGCCTTACTCTCCTAAATTCCAATCTGTAATTCCTTCCTTAAGTAGTTTCTTACTCCCACTCAACTCCAAGTCCCATTCATTCATCATGCCTATGTTCACTGACCTACACCATCCCCTATCCTGCCAAGGCCTCTGACTTGAAGTTATCTTTGTACATAAATATCCTTGGCCTTGCTCCTCTCCAAGTCTGTACACCAATTAGCTTCCATTCTCCCTGCATCCAATTCTGGACTCGCAAGCATGTCCTTACTTTGCACCATCCCTGGTTGTACCTTGAACCATCAACATTCCACATTCAGTAGAATAGAGCCATTAGTCAAACCATCCCTGGAATACGGTGTACAGATTTAGACTCTTTCATACGGAAGGGTACATTTGCACCAAAAAGAATGCAATGAGAGTTAATTTGTCAGATCCCGGAGGTGAAAGAATTAACTTAAAGATGAGATCAAGTAGATCAAGCCCATATTTCTTTGAATGTAGAATGGTTGTAAACTTTTAGATTCCTCTATTCCAGATCTGCGGGTGGGTGCTCAGTTGTTGAGTATAGTCAAGAAAAAGATTAATGTACTTGGAAACTAAGGAAATTAATGAGGAAGAGAAAGTGGAGTTGAGCTAGAAGATCTACTTTGACCTGTAAATAGTGGAGTGGGTTCAAAGAGCTTAACTTTGCTTCTTTTCCCAAGTTACCTTCCAGCCTAACTTCTTTTCCTCTCTCGTACACACACTTTTATTCTCACAATGGCCTCATTATGAACCCTCCTGGGTCTCATGCATCACAGAGATAGTGCTAAACCAATACACATCAGTGTAGAGACAAGGGTAACATGAACAGTACAGACCGCTGCACATGTCCAGCTGTAGGTTATATGCTTAACCTGTGGGTATTTGTGTTTAATACCTACAGGCTGCACCTAATAAAGTACACAAGTAACTCGATGTGTTACCTGTTAAATTTATCTCACATTAGAAAGGGGTTAACTGTCCATCTTTTGCAATAATAAAGTTCCCAGAGCTTAATTAGCTGCACGTGCACAAATTTGCATTTTCCCAATTTAGAAAGGTTCGAAGTAGATGTCATCGCTGTAACGTCACACTCGTAACCACTCAAACCTGAACTCCTTTGAAAACTTTACTTTCAGAATGACCTCAATCGCATAAAGAAGCCACATAGGAAAGTCACAAAATGGATACCAAAAACATAAGCCATTAGCTATATGGAAATTTCAGAAAAACTGGGATTATTTTCATTATAGCAGAATAGGTAAAGAGAATGTTTGACAGGATATTCAAAATTATGAACAGGGTTTAAAGGTTGTAATCTAGATTGATCAGTCAGTGCCAAGCATTAAGTAGCAAAGGTTATAGAAATTGGGAAATTTGGGATCTCGAAAATTCTCATCGATCAACAGTTTCAGAATTATGGCTTCCTACTTTGAGTCCTGAGTTAAGTGTGAGTGCTCCAAGTGATGGATTACAGTCACAACTGACCAACTGACAACATTCAAATAACTATGCCGTAAGTGGTGAAAAAGAACCATAATCTCCCTTTTCATTATCTGAATAAAAATGGCAGCGGTTGACTCTGGAAGTTGAAAAAAAAATGAGATGTGCAGGTCATTATATAGACAAGCCCTGATGATTTTAGCATAAAATAAAATTGCTAAGTTCTGCAGAACCAATCAAGAATCAGCAGAATTTCAGGATATATTAAAGATTCATAAAAAGATTCAGGGTATACAAGCGATTCAAAAAAGATTAAAGACACATATGTGCAGAAGTGATTAAAAAAAAGTGAACATTTCAGTGAGGAAAGATAAAGTGATAGACTCAAATGCATTCCCGTACAGATCTAAGTGACTGCAGAACTGTTTAGCAAGTACAATGATAATGTGATGTCAGCGATAAATTAGAAAGATATAAAGTCTTCTCAGAAGAGGGATTGCAATTTTTTTTTCTATTTACTGCTCTAATTTGCTTTAGGAATAAGGGAGATAATGGACATTCCCCTTTTCAACGCCTAATCTGAGACTGTGACAATATTTCTAGACTCCTCCAACCAGAGGAAACATCCTCCCAGTATTTACCTAATCAAGCCCCTTATGAATTATAAATGTTTCAGTTCAAGCACCTTTCATTCTTCTAAGTGCATACTTCCTTAATATATTTATATACACATATATAGAAAGTATGCACAAGTGCATATACTTTTCTGTGTGCAATTAATGTTGGAGCAACCAGAGAAAAGCAACCAGTGTACTTTTGTCAGAGGAGCCCAGATTCAGAGACCTAATTTAAAGAAATCAAAATAGGTTAGGTAGGTAATTACTTCTCTTATTGAACTCCTGGGTAATTGCAGTAAAAGTTTTCAGAATTCTGTTTAAAGCCAAAATATTATCTCAAACTGCAGCTTTGTTCCACCATGGTGTTTGCCTAGAGTATTAAAACGTGCAATCCGCATAACATTTGATGAGAGGACTTAACAAGAGCTAACAGATTCTCCAAAGATAAACAAAAATGTTAACACACTCTCTGTCTTGGCATTTATTTCTCCCATAATGCTCTACAGCAACATAGGGCATTATTTTTTATGTTTCTGTATTGCTTGAAAGCAACTTTTTTTTAAATTATGCATGAAGACAATGACATTACGGGGCAGCAAGCTCAGACTCATAATTTTAGATTTTCACACCTTTGGTAAAGTAGCTTTGGTCATTTGTTTCTGATATTACAAACTAATTTCATTGTTAAAAGCATGCCATATAAGATAAAGATAACTCCCAAGAGGTAAAAGAACATACCTGTTTTTAATTCGTCGCTCACTTCCCACTATGGACTCAGTATCTGATCGATGGCATGAATGTTTTACTTTACGTTCAGTGTCCCCTTCCAGGAGATTTGAAGAACGAAACAACTGATAGCTAAAGTTGGGCGTACTTCTTCGTTTTGACTCGGAAACTTGTCGAAGATCATAGGAAGATTTGCTGAGGATTGGAGGATGTTGGTCCCACAAAGTACGATATATCTTGTCTTTTGAGATGTCGTATAAGGACTGGTTCAATGCTGCCTCCGACCTAGACATGCGTTTTAGGAGTTCAGAACGCATTAAGTGCGACTGATCAGTTAATCTGCTGTGTGCACTGGCGGCAAGACTAATACTACTATTCACCCTGCCCATGGAGAATAAACCTGCAGAATCGCCATTGTAGTTCAGGTTGCTGACAGACAAACTTTCTAAAGAGGCACAGGTGGGGAAAAAAAAAAGGAATTCAGTAAGTAGATTGTTATTACTGTCTTCCTAAGCTCCTCTTCCTCTCAAACTTCAACTCCATACTATACCCAGCAAAATAAGTGCATTGGACAAATCAGAAGTGATACTTCTAATGTTTATTTTTCCGTATGAGAAAGGCTTAGGTTTTTAGTTGAGATTGGGAATCAACCTAAGGAGAATTGCAGTTATAAACATACATCTAGTCTCTCATTGGTATGTTGAAGCTGTCACATATTGCAATATCTCACAAAGCATGCTAGTAACGCAGATAAAATCAAATTCTTTCCTCAGAGAGATCTGTAATTTGATACCTCAAATGAACCTCATTAGCAGTTTCGCCAATAAACTGTACACCTTTAAGCTAGAATAGAAATTGCAAAGGCACTGCCATTTTTTTTCAGTCTTTCTCGAAACCTGAGAGGTCCCAGAAAACTAGAAAATTGTAAATCTTACATACTTGTTCAAAAAGGGCTAAAAGGATAAGCCCAATGACTACAGGTCAGTCAGTTTAAGGCTGGGGGGGGTGGGGAAACTTAAAAAAAAACAATATCATTCAGTGCAAGGAGATGAAAGCTGTGAACTAAATATGCAGGAATATGTTACTTTCTGAAAGTATAGGTAAGATAGAGAGAGTGGTGAGGTAATGTTATTCGTATGGGATAGGATAAGTAGGAGACCAAAAAATGATCTTGAATTGGAAGAAGTAGAACAGAAATTAAATAAGGTTTAATGAGGGTGTGTAACAAAGGCATAATTAAACAGGGGTGATTTTAATCTTCATATAGATTGGAATAGTTAAGAGTAGAAGAGGAATCCATAAGGAAGAAACCAGAGTGCATTCGGGTCAGTTTCCTAGAACAAATGTGGATGCAAAAAGGGATCAAGGTTTAGTGGACAGCAAAGAGGGTTACCTCAGATTACAACAGGATCTTGATCAGATCGGCCAATGGACTGAGAAGTGCCAGTGGAGTTTAATTCAGATAAATGAGAGGTGCTGCTTTTGGGAAAGCAAATCTTAGCAAGACATATACACTTAATGGTAAGGTCCTAGGGAGTGTTGCTGAACAAAGAGACCTTGGAGTGCAGGTTCATAGCTCCTTGAAAATGGAATATCAGGTAGATAGGATAGTGAAGGCTGCATTCGGTATGCTTTCCTTTATTGGTCAGAGTATTGAGTACAGGAGTTGGGAGGTCATGTTGTGGCTGTACAGGACATTGGTTAGGCCACTGTTGGAATACTGAGTGCAATTCTGGTGTCCTTCCTATCGGAAAGATGTTGTGAAACTTGAAAGGGTTCAGAAAAGATTTACAAGGATGTTGCCAGGGTTGGAGGATCTGAGCTATAGGGAGAGGCTGAACAGGCTGGGACTGTTTTCGCTGGAGCAGAATAGGAGGCTGAGGAGTGACCTTATAGAGGTTTACAAAATCATGAGGGGCATGGATAGGATAAATAGACAAAGTATTAGCTTGGGGTGCGGGGAGAAGAGTCCAGAACTAGAGGGCATAGATTTAGGGTGAGAGAGGAAAGATATAAAAGAGACCTAAGGGGCAAATTTTAGGGTGGTGCGTGTATGAAATGAGCTGTCAGAGGAAGTGGTGGAGGTTAGTACAATTGCAACATTTAAAAAGCATTTGGATGGGTATATGAATAGGAAGGGTTTGGAGGGATATGGACTGGATGCTGGCAGGCAGGACTACATTGGGTTGGGATATCTGGTCGGCAAGGACGGATTGGACCAAAGTGTCTTGTTTCCATGCTGTACATCTCAATGACTCTAAACTATTTTGTATTTGGTGATCACAGGTTTAATAAATGATGTCAGAGTAAAAGATTCCCTCAGAAACAGTGATCATAAGATGGTCCGGTTTAGAATTCAGTCTGAAAGAGGGACTTACACCATAAACAGATGTACTTACATTAAATAAGGGTTATTACAAAGGACTGAGGACAGAGTGATGTCTAAGAAAACAGTTCATGACTCACAGCAAAGGCATATTAGAGTGAGGAAGAAGGATTCTAGGAAGGGGATAAGCCAACCATGTTTGAGCAGGGAAGTTAAAGATAGCATCAGATTGAAAAACAAACATCAATATGGCAAAACATTAGTGGTAACACAAAGAACTGGGCAAGTTTTAAAAACCAACAAAGGATAACCCAAAAAATAATAGATCGGAAGTAAATAAACTTTGAAGGAAAACTTGCAAGCAATACCAAGACACACAAACAGCAGGGGCTTGTTTAAATATATAAAAAAGGAAGGGAGGACCCAAAATGACCATAAGCCCCTTAGAGAATTAGGTTGTGGAATAATAATAATGAGGAACTAGAAAATGGCAGAGCAATTGAATAAATGCTGAGCACTATCTGATAATAGAAGACACGAACAGCATCCCAAAATCACTAAATAATCAAGGGGACAAAGAAAGAGTGGAAATAAATACAACAATCACCACTAGGGTAAAAGTAAGGACCTGAAAGAACTGCGGATCCTGGAGTCAGAAAGAAAAACAGAAATTGCTGGAAAAGATCAGGTCTGACCTGAACAGGTTCTGAGGAAGGGTCACTCGACCTGAAACGTTAACTCTGATTTCTCTTCACAGATGCTGCCAGACCTGCTAAGCTTGTTCAACAATTTCTATTTTTGTTTCTGATTTACAGCATCGGCAGTACTTTCAGTTTTTATTTAGGGCTCTTTTGGCGAGCCAGTGCAGGTACTGTTAGCTGCATAGCCTTCTTCTGCATTAGTAATGATTCGGTTTCTTTATGTACTAATTCATCATTGAATAATACAATACAAAAATAAAGTCTGGACTCGCACACCACAATCCCATTCAGCTCATTTACAAATAGTAAAATAATTCAACATCAGGGAACTTGGGTATGGCCTTTTCCACTCCTTTACACTGTGTTTTGTTCATGTATAAGCAATGGAACATGAATCTGGATCATAAGTCATTATTGGTATACTTTCAAGGACAATCTAATTAATAATAGAATGGATATATAGCGATAGTAATAAAAAGGAAATTACTTAAATCTCCATTTTAACATTTCACCTTCCCTCCAACCATTTAATTGCTACTATTAGGAAATGTACTGCTTTCCACAGAACCAGGCTCTACAAAATACATGGAAATCAATGGGTTATAGCCATACCAATTTCCTGTAGGTCCTGATTGTTCTTTCGTGCTCTCATCTGCAGTTGGAATTTGTGTTGGGATGAAGCCAGATGTATGAGATACTGACAGGTTTTGCTGCTATCTGTCTGAAACTGATGTTTTATACCATCTGAAGTGTTCTGTAATGTAATCTTCTTTCTCTGTATCAATCAAAATGACAATGCAGAGCTCGGAATAAACACAAGTGATGCATTTGATTGAGCAGAAACTGCTAACAGTATAAAGTAAACCTAATTTTAGTTCAATGCAAAACTCAACCATGTTTAAAGCTTATAATATTGACTACTTATGAAATGCTAGCAGGTTTAATTATCAACCTTACACACAGTTTTGATCATGTATAACCATATACTTAGTCTAAATATGTAATTTAGATCATAAAATTTTACAATTAATCCTTGCCCACCGATTTACTTTCTTACGTAAGAAAGACAAAGCATGTTTTAAAATTTTCACTTCCAAATAAATACAGGTTATCTTGAAAAAAAATTGCTCATTTGCTGTCAGATGGTTGGGATACTTTAGCAAAAGTAATTGTGACCATGGATAATAAGGAAAATAATACATAAGTCAATGATCACTCTTACTTAAATAAAGAGCAGGAAGCAAATTTCTAAAATTCCTGACGGACTTTGATGTCTTATAAATGGAATGAATTCAGTAACACAGAGAAACTAAATTGAGGACATAAAAGAAAGTTTATTCACAAATAATGATCCCAGTGCCTGAGTTAAAATGCGGCACCATTTAATTGTCCCTTGATGATTTCCACTTACTTGTTGCATTTTAACCAAAAAACATGTTCTTCCTGCAACTTAAAAAATCTGTACAAAATAAGACTTAAAGTTTTTTTTTCGTTTGTAGAGATCTCTGCCCAACATTTTTCAATCTTTTAAAAAAACTGACTATATATTTGAAGCTTAATTTAAGAAACAAATACTACAAAGCCAGAGTTAAATGACTTAAGCACAAAAAAAATTAAATAATATAGGACTGCAGCTGGAAAATACTTACAGTGAAGGCAATTTTTTTGGTATCTCTCCATGGAAACCGAAGGACTACTGTTTTGAGCCCATTCTGAATCTCATAAACCATTACACCTTTAGCACAAATACCCAGATTGATTCCTGTTAACGATTTCTTTTCTGGAAGAACCCGATGGAACAGCACCCCATACTCAGACAGCTTTTGACATATCTGAAAGCCAAATTAAATGAACAGAAAACTGATAAATATGTACATAGTCCAAAAAATATTTGACACTTTGACAGTAAATACCAAATACAGTAAGCTGATAAAAATCCCTTTATCAAAGTCATCAGTAGCTTGCGAGTTGTAGTGCCAAAGCACAAGTTTAAAATTTACCAGATCATCTCTGGGTAACCACTGTCATCTTGATTGAACATTCACTAGAAAGTGAGGACTGCAAATGCTGGAGATCACAGTTGAAGAGTGTGATGCTGGAAAAGCACAGCCGGTCAGGCAGCAGGAGAGTCAATTTTCAGTCTTGTACAGGTGTCTCTCAGAATGGTCACTAATACACTCAGTGACAACTGTTAGGGTACATACTAGCTAACATGTATGTGCATGTTTGTGATTGAAGCTCTAAAAAGGTAATTAACATTATAATTGCAAAATACAGGAGAACAGTATGGCACGCTTACCTTCACTGGTTGGGACATAGAGTATAAAAATTGGAAAGTTTAGTTAGGCCATATTTGGAATATTGGCAGTTTGATCGCCTCACTACCAGAAGGATGCTGAACATTTTCAGAAAGAGTTTACCAGGATGTTTCCTGGTTTGAAGGGTATTAATTAAGAACAGATATTGGACAAACATGGTTTGTTTTAACTTGAACTTTGGAGGCTATGGGGCAACTTGATAGGAGTTTATAATATTATGAGAGGCACGGATAGAATTGATAGTCTTTTTCCCAGGGTAGAAATGTCAATTATCGGTGGACATAGGTTTAAGGTAAAAAGGGGAAGTTTAAAGGAGATGTGAGAGTACACAGAAGGTGCTAAGTGTCTGGAACATGATGTTAAAGGAGGGGGTGGAAGCAGATACAATAACTACTTTTAAGAGGCATTGTGACAGATATATAATTAGGCAGGGAATAGAAGGATACAGACTGCATTGAGGCAGAATATTTTTAGTTTAGAAAGGAGTCATGTGTCTGTGCAGGTTTGGTGGGCTGAAAGGTCTGTTTTTATGCTGTACTGGCCTTTTTGGCTCTTTGTCCTATAATTTTCTTTGGATTGTTACGATTTCCTTAATAATACATCCCCACACTTTCATAGTGGCCGATTTTAGTCTGTAATGTTCTTTTATTTTTCCTGTCATTCCTATCTTAACAGCAGTGTTATATTTGCTAACTTTCAATTTGCTGGGGCCAATCTAGAATCTAGGGAATTTTCATAGCTGGGACACTGAACACTTCTGCAGCTAATTGCTTTTCTTTTTAAAACAGCTGTCAAAGTTCTTACAATCGCTTTTAAACTTCAGGCTAGATTGCTTTCATATTCTTACCATAAGACCATTGACATAGGAGCAGGAATTAACTCATTCAGCCCATCGAGTCTGCTCTGCCATTCAATGTATTTTCATCCTCTATGCTGGTTTCTAAAACATTCACAAACCTTAGACTTGCTATCTGGTACTTTAACTTACTGAGCTAATGAGACTTTATAATTTTAGTGGAATTGTTACATTAAATGTTTCCCACTCTTTGTTTATGCCCATGCCTTTTAGTCTATTTACCCAATCAATCCATACTCAGCTCACTCCTGATATTTTTGCAATTGGTTATGTTTAAGTTTGTGATAAGAACATATCATTTTCAAACCTGAGTTTTAATTATATTATGATCACTATATACTGGGAGGGGAACCGTAATTATCAATCATTTTTTATTCTGTGAATAAAAAGGACAGGTAAACAGTTGTACTATTTCATCCGTTTATCCAATTAGAAAGGAATCCAAAATTCATCTTTTGCATTATACAAAAGCCTCAAGAAATTACAAGCCGATAAGATGCGTACATTCAACGGTTTGGCTTTCCCCAATTTGCAAGATGCAAAGTGAACAACTTCACTGCATCTTTGAATTCATACCCACTCGGGAGTGCTCCAGATACTGTAGGGTTTAATTTGATGTGCATGCGTTAAGGAAATTAGTAACTGACTTTCAATGAATACTCCTCCTTGAATGTAAAGAAACAGTACATGTAAATTAGCTAATGATACTGAACTGGGGGGGGGGGGGGGGGGGGGGGTGCGGGGACAAGTTATATTTCTATATTCAAGAGTGCTCAAATACATGCACATAGTATACTGAACAATCTAAAGGAAGAAATTACTCTACAACTGAATTAATAATTTGATTTTATTGAACTGGTAAAACACGTATCAAATGACCTACAGATGTTGTTATATTCAATTGCTACCATCAACACAACGTTACATAAAAAACAGGTACAAAACTGATTGCTCTGCTCACTAGCTGAAATGACAGCCAGCTAATAGGGGAAGGATTGTTTTCTCCAACAATAATCAACAGAATGGTATTACTGTTTCCCAATCTGGAATTAAGATGGATTACCTTTAGAAACTCAAATTCAGATTCTGCTTCTGTCGCTCCGCTATATGTGCTGTGCAATTTGGGTAGCTCCTCCTTTACGTAAGATTCCTCCAAAGACTCTATCACTCCAATTGGTAAATAATGCTCAAGTCTGTAATAACTCATCCCGTGAAACTGTGTACAGAAGTAAAACATTAATTTTTTTTTGCTCAGACACAGCATTGACTTAGTACAGTTTATTTCTGGAAGTAACACCATGTGTTTTGTCTCACAACTGAAGGAGCAGATTTCTGTAAATTTTCTTGGGTATAAACCCAGTATGAAACAAACATATATAAACAAATCATAAAATCTCTGTTCCTTTTGTATCAGTGCCTCTGATGCAGATGCTGGAGATCAGAGTCAAAACGTGTGGTGCTGATAAAGCACAGCAGGTCAGACAACATCCTAGGAGCAGGTGAATCAATGTTTCCTGATGAAGAGCTTATGCCTGAAACGTTGATTCTCCTCCTTTCCGGATGCTGCCTGACCTGCTATGCTTTACCTATGCCACACTTTTTGACTTTTATTCCTGGCTGACAATTTATTGGAAGGAAAGCGGAGTGAGATTGCTAGTGTGCACATGTATGTCAAACATGTTAATCAATCAGTGGGAAGGACAAATGGGATTTTGAGGCTAAGTTGGCAAGGAGCAGCCTCTGTGCAGGGAGTTATTCAACTCCTCATTGGCTATGGTGCTCCTCTAATCTGCAACCACAGATGTTGACTGTCATTTCGATAATTACTAAAAACTTTCTGCTGACACCACAGGCAAAGTCTTATGCAGAGCTTCTACGGCCATGTTCATGAAATTGTGTAGAGACACTGATTAATATGTGAACATTACTGATTAAGTATTGAAGTTTACTGCCTTCTTGTTTTATTTTGGAGCCCCAAACAACTCTCAACCTCACAAAGTCCTTAAAATGATATAATCCCAGGAAAAAGTTCGGGAAGCTTTGTTTCAAATTAAGGTACTCCATTAACCCTTAATTTATTTTGAAAACTTCCTGTTTTTCACTTCCTGCTTTACCATTTGTAAGGTTTCTTCCGATTAATTAATTGTTGACATGGTTATTGCTCGGAGGTTGACAGGTGACAGATTGCCTGTAGAAAGCCTACAATTTTAACATTAAAATTAAAAATGCTGGAAGAATCTGATCTAGATTACCACTAAAACTTTGTGGGCAGTTGTTAGAGAACAGTGAGCTCAGTCTCTTTCAATGCTGACTACAAAATACAAGCTATTATCTTATTGCTCTTTTTAATTTTCAATATAATGTCGATGTGTAGAGCGCAATTTTCACATAACTTACCTGGTGGGAAACTGATGGGATCAGTTGCAATGCTGGTTTTGCTCTCAGTTCAAATACACAGATCATAATAACGAACAACCGAAAAAAATCCAGCATTCCGTCACATCCAGTCAGTTTCCTACCTTGCATCCTTCATTAAAATTGTTCATATAAAATCCTAAAAGCCACAAGCTGGGTGACAGTGCATTTTGAAACAAAAGCAAAACATTTTTGGGTTGGGATGTAGTTGCAGCTTATTTGGGACATTTCTGCTGAATAGTAGATAGATGCAGACCTCTGGTTGGTAGTCTCCAAATTCAGCCTGAAGAGCTAATGAAGCAAGCAGCATGGCCGTTTCATCATTGCAGTGCAACCTCTCTTCCAATATATCCCTCCTTAACTGCAAATAGTACTGATGCCTGGTCAGTGTATGTCTTCAATTAAAAATAAGAGAAATGCCAATAAGTGATTTATTTTCTTGAAACAAGAAACAATAAAAGTTATTATTGTAAAATATTAACACTGTGATTTTTTCATTCCAAAATTAAATGACAGCAGAATTGAGGTACACTACAAATCAAGTTCTGAATCTATCACAGATAATATGGAAGTTGTCTTCTCTGGATAAATATAAAGGAGTATATGAAACTAATTTGGGCAGTCTTCTTTTCAATTTCTACCAGTGTGCAAAGCTGCTATTATCTTGAATAAAGTGCCACATAATTATATATAAGAATGTTTGTCATAAATATACTCAAAGGGACCCAGTGATTATAGTGATTGAGTAGTGCAATGGGTTAGAAACCACCCTCCAATTTCAATCGGACTCCGACCCAGACATATGGAATGATAGTCTTCCCTTTCTGCTGAATACAAGATTCCTATCTGGATAGATTTTGTCATACTTAACCCATTACCTATCATGGTGAGACTGCATAAAACAGAACTGCTCAAAAGTCAGCATTATATTAGCAATCTTTGATGGGGAGACCACGAGGAATGACATTTAGACATATCAAATAAAATCATCAGCACTGTGCTACGTCTGGGACAGATTTAGGAAAATTTTCATCTTAACCTTTACATTGTTGCTTTCAATCTGTAAGCGAAAGTAATCGAAAGCAAATATCCTGCACGACACTTTGACAAGCACAAGTATAAAAAAAAATTTAAAACTTATATAGATATCAAATGAGTTTTATTTTAGGGATTAGGTGCTGTGAGTGAGAGGAGAGACAGGATTTTACTGCTCTCATAACTAAATATCATAGTGCCACTAAAAAAATCCTGCAGGCTTCATTTGTTCTAAAGTTTTCATCACCAACAGCTCTCAGAAGATGACAATATTTCACTGAACAGCAGGGGGTGCAACAGACTGCGATTGGTCACAATGGAGAAGCTGTAACTGTGGTCGCCACATTTGGCAGCTACGCTTTTTGAAGTTTTCTCACCTTAAAAGTAATTATTTTTAACCTGAAGTTAATGTAGATCACCATAATATCAAACTGGAAATTAAACTACTGGTAGTAAATCCATTTAGAATGAACAAAAACAGCAACAGTGAAATAACCATGATATAATATTAGCCATTTCAATGTAAAACATCTAAATTTAAGGTTTTATATTTTCCTCCCAAAGGGCTAATAGTTTCACCCCCAAATGCAAAATCTAAATTTGGGAGGTGGGGTGGATATGAGAAACGATTCCAAATATGACAGCTGATTAACTGTGGAGAGTTTAGAATAATAAGAGACCAAGAGAATCATTACACCTGCGTCAGCTCTTTGACTAAAATTATCCCAATTTCTTTTTCCATAGGCTTCCAAATCTTTCCCCTGTCGAGTATTTATTCAATTCTCCTATACAATTTATTCTTGAATTTGCTTCCGTCAGGTTTACATGCAGTGCACTCTATATTCTGAATAATTTTCTTTCCTCATGTTATCATTAGTTTCATTAAGACCCACTGCCTTAAAGTCTGTGCCCTCTGCCCCTGGAAAAACAATTTTCCTTATTAGCTTTAGATTCTGAATCATTCTGTAGTTAAGCTTAGCAGTGTCTTTGTCCTGCAGAAAGCAGGGTGATTCAGGGTGGCCACCTCGACCCCCCCCATTGCCTTGGAATTCACCCTGGAGAGTACCCAAATCACCACTGAGAGATCCCCATGGGCACTGCAACTCAGGGAAATGCTGCCTGTGAACAGAACTGTGAGAATCTCTCTCCTGCGTTTGTAGCTGATGGGCTCAGTAAATGGGGAGACAAGCAACTCGTGAACATATCGTGTAATTTTCTCAGGATGAAGGTCCTGCACAGTGTGATTTGCCCTTGAGGGGGGTGGGGGTGCTGGGAAGTGCTCACGGTTTCACATACTCCAGGGGAAGGGATGCATATAGTGTGATTTTCTCCAGACCCCACAACCTTCTAGGGATAGCTCTACCCGCAGTTAAGATTTACCACAGAAGAGAAGTACTCACTGGATTAAGCCAACATCTTCGACAAAAAATTTTATTCTGAGAAAAAGGATGAAATTTACAGTAAGTCTGTTCTTTTTCTTTGCCTCTTTCCATCCCTCAGGAGCCACTTTGGACAATTTACAGTCAGGAGCAACAAAGAAGAATTCATTCTCTATAAAACAAAACATCCTGGCTTAGGAAATAGTTCCAGATACTTTTGTATGAACACATGCTATATTTGTAGCTATCTTTAACATTAGCATTTTACATTTATGTGGGAACTCGAATGTGGAAAAGATACTTCATTGAATACAATCAGCTGCAATGGAGTCTGGATGACAGAAGCAACAGCCAGCAAAAGGTGAAGCAATGGAGAAGACGTGGACAAATAGAACAGCATTAGAGGAACAGAAAACACAGATAAGTACAAAGCTGTAGGGTTAAAGGAGCTTACAGAAAAAGGATAAAGGACATAAAAGGATTTGAATTAAGCAGAATTTTAACACTGAAAAGTTGAGGTTTGAGGGCTAAAATAGTTCACAAGCACAGGAGTGAGCTCAATGAGAATTTGAGGGAAATCAGTTACGGACACTGGAGATTTTGATCTGTTGAAATTTATGAAGGGCGGCAAGTGGGGGATGTGTGAGAATATTAGAATAGTTGAGTCTGAGGTGGCAAAGACATGGCCGAGGGCTACAGCAGAAATGAACTGAGGTGGATGATTTACGAAGTTCAAGAAGGCAATCTTTGCAATGAGAAGTACATGGGGCTACCATCCCAGCAAGTTTTGAAATAGCTTTGGTCAGCCTGAGGCAATTGCCAGGGAAAGAAATGGAATTTGTGGTTGCAGCATAGTGTGCGTGTAAGGTGTTGAAGACGAAGACTTCAGTCTTATCAATCATTTGACTGGAGGAATTGCAAGATTATCAAGATACATCTGAAAGTTGACCTCATGCAAGTGGATGACATCATTAAAACGTAGCATCAAGATGCAGAAGGGACCACAACCAACTCTGTAGGACAGCCTGGAGATTGGAAATGTTTTAACTACAATCAAATAAATAAGAGTGAAATGAAGCAAGGGGAATATCAAACAAACAGCTGAACAAAGGAAGAAAGGCATTCGAGGAGGACCAGAGAGACTCAGGAGGGGTGACACACCACAGCCAAGAGGGTGTAATTTCAGATTGTGGTTACGGCTGTTTCAGTACTGTGGTAGGGTTGGAATCATAGCTGCAAAGATTGAAAGAATCAAAAAATCAGCCTTTGCCCATTTCCTAGGATGCTAACCTATAATAATTACATTTTATTTTACAAGAAAGCAAATATGCTTAGACAATCACAGACATTTCAATCTACGTTACAGCCTAAAGAAACCATTTTTCTTTGGTTTTATCTTTTAAGATACACTAAAAAATGCATCACAGCCCTAAAAAATCTACAAGGAGGAGTGAACTGATTTATTGGGAAATGGGAGACTTCCCAGAGTAAGTTATTCTGCAATGCTGTATCAGCAGCACATCATTTCCCTGTGCACTTCATGGAAAGCAAGAGAAACAGCCAATTCACTACATCCTAATAATAAAAGTAAGGAAATGTTTAATGGTGAGAACCTTGGTTAAGATTTAAGTAGAAAAAATGGATAATATTGGTCAGAACCAGATCTGTTGTGTGCCTTGAGAGACATACAGGAACCAGCAATTGATTTTTTCAAGAACTTTTAATATCCTTACAGCCATGATTTATGCTTTTAACAAGTTATACTTGCTATTTATACATTTTTTTAAAAAAACTCACTGACACCACAAAGGTGAGCACCCACTCTCTATGGTCTGAAGTTTAGCAGTTTTTCTTTAGTCCGCGAGTTATAGCATATTCAACTAGAAAATGGTTCCTCTTGTGGCAAACTTCCTGCTCAGGGTCGGCGGTGGTGCTGGGGGGGAACAATTCTACTCCACCTAGCGATTTTTTAGAAATTTGCCATGCTGGCAATTTTCATAGCCCACTAAGCTATTAAATTGTGCAAAACGAGAAAAGGTACAGAAGCAGGCAATATAGGGGAGGCACGGGACAGTGCAATATTCTTTAAAAGCCTCAAACCAATGCACAATGGTTCAATCAAATAAACTATTCAGACAATCCTTTGAATTGTTCATAAAGAAGTTGCACTTAACCACTTTACAAAGAGAAATAAGCCATCTAATTTCAATTTTAAAAAACATTCTTTGTGCACATTACAGTTAACATGAGTTCACAGAGTTTAATTCAAATGTGGGTGGCACCAATACAAACTATATGGAATTACAACTGTCAGTTCCATAATAATAATATATAGAGTTCCACTTTAATCTAAAAGTGGTTTCCTTTTTATTTATTTTCAGCAATCTATCTACATATGATTATAGAATAAGTATGCAACCATGAAATAATTCCATAAGGTTATGAGTAACGATCTATCAAATTAAATTAATGGACTATGTGTATGAACAGAAGTGTTTAATCAACTCTAATCAAAATATTTGCATATTTAAATACAATATCACTTCAAAGACATACTATTTGACATAGAATTGGGAGCAAGTTACACTTCTTATCTATGAACACCAATGCTTTAAATGTAATTTCAAGTATGGGCTTTAAAATTTTTATTTCAAATATAAACCAACATCAGAAAGCCCTCAGATGAAATGTCAACATAAAGTTGTCATCATAGACTCCCTATAATGTGGAAATAGGCATTCAGCCCCTGGAGCCCACACAGACCCTCCAGACCCAGTCCCCTACCCTATCTCTGTAACCCTGCATTTCCCATGGCTAATCCACACAGACATAGAGAGAATGTATAAACTCCACATAGACGGTCGCCCGAGACTGGAATTGAACCCAATGCTAACCACTGAGCCAACTATAAAGGAAAGATTTACAGAGAAACTATAGAAAGGTGCAATGGCTATTCAACATCATGGGGGGTATTAATTAATCCAATACAGATTGGAATCATAATCACACAAAAAAGTAGAGAAGAGCAGGAGTGTGTTCAGGGGGATTATCTACATCACTGATTCCAGTTCAACAGAAAGAAAGCTTTCCAGGTTCTGGTTTGGGGAATGACACAAGTTGAGTGAATCAAGAGTCATTATGGGAATATATAGAGGATAGCATCAGAACAATTAGATTAGCTCTGGGAAAGGAGAAGGAACAATCCAGAATTAAAGAAAAAAGTAGGAGGGCTGACCTTCAATGGAATGAAAGTAGATTTAGCCCAGGTAAACTGGAACCAAAAACTAGCATGCAAAACTGTAAGGGAATAATGGGCTGCATCTAAAGTGGAGTTGATCTAAGTACAATCAGGGTATTGATTGGGAAAAACAAATCAGAGTAACCTAAATAACAAAGCAATAAAAGCAACAAATGGATGCATTTTTTTTAAGAAGTCAGATGATTCATATAATTGAAAATCAGACAGTACTGAATTTGAGGAATCCTCCACCACGGAACTATACAGGCTGGGCCATTTAGTATATTAAAGGCTGAGCTAGACACATCTTTAACCAATAATGGAATCAAAGGTTACAGGGAACAAGCAGGAAAATGGAGTTGAGGATTATCGGCCATGATCTCACCGAATGATGGAGCAGGCTCAATGGGCTGAATGGCTTATTTCTGTTCCTGTGTGTATGGTCTTAACTAGATAATCAGCTGAAGAGAAAATATTGCAGAGTCTGGGGAAATGGAACAGAGACAATGGGTTGAGTGGTCTCCTTTCTGATAGGGTTGTTAAGGAGGTGCATGGTGCTTTGGCTTTCATTAACAGGAGGAATAAGTTTTTAAGAGTTGTGAGATTTTGCTACAGCTCTATAAAACCATGGTTAGACCACGCTTGGAATATCGTGTCCAGTTCTGGTCGGCCTCATTATAGAAAGGATGCAGACGCTTTACAGAGGGTGCAGACAAGATTTACCAGGATGCTGCCAGGATTGGAGGGCTTGTCTTATGAAGAGAGGTTGAGTGAGCTCGGGCTTTTCACACTGGAGAGAAGGAGGAAGCGAAGTGACTTGATAGAGCTGTACAGGCTGAGAGGCACAGATGGAGTAGATAGTCAGAGGGGTCATAATTTTAAAGCTGATTTGAGGGAGGTATACAGGAGATGTCAGAGATAGGTTCTTTAGGCAGAGAGTGGTGGTTGCGTGGAATGCACGGTCAGCGGTGGTGGTAGAGTCAGGGACATTTAAGCAACTGCTGGACAAGCACATGGATGGCAGTAAATTGGGGGTGTGTAGGTTAGGTTGATCTTAGATTACTATAAATGCTCGACATAACGTTGTGGGTTGAAGGGCCTATACTGAACTGTACTATTCTATGTTCTGTACTTTTACAGTTCCATTTGTATTATAAAACCTTACCTTTATTTTCTAAAGATGATATTTTGTACTGATGGAAAACTGAATGTCTATCTCCTATATCTCAACATCTTGAACAAATATTATATATTGACAGAATTGCTACACCAATACTCAAACCTCTCTGCTATGAATTTCAAGCACACAACAACAATAATTGTATGTTACAACATTTAATAGTCATCCACTGACCTTTTAAATATGCCAAGGAAAAGAAATGATGTTCCACCAGGCCAATGTGAGCAACCACCATATCAAAGACATCTTTGCAAGTTGACTTGGTGTCACAGGTCAATTCCAAACACTGTCCACTTAGCAACATGATGTTGACTTTACGGCGAATGTCCTCCCCCTTTCCACTCTTAGTCTGCAAGCATTCATTAATGAATATGGTGAGTTGATTAATACACTGTCCATTTGCCCAAATTCAAGCAAATGTGTTTTTATACCATTTTCAAAAAAACCTAAACAGCTGTGCAATTCTTAAAATATAATCAGCCAGATGTTTAAAAAAGGCAATACTTAATTTATGTGCTAATGTGAACAGATAAAAGTGACAGTTAAAAGATTCTAACAAAATGAACACATGGATAATACAACTGCCATCTTTTCTGCAAAACATTATTTTTGATCAAAGAAGTGCACTTATGCAACCATTGGGGGGCCTGGACAAACGCCATAATATGATTAATGACTTGAGCCATTGGAAGCTAAACTGAGCATTGGTGTGTGGGCTTTTGGTGAATAAGTGTTGCCTATTAACAACAATTTTAACTCCTTCCATTCATAACTGCTAACCTACAGCAGGCTTATAGAAGCTCAGTTAGATTTTTCTTGCATTTGTGGACAAGACAAATCTGGCCAATTTCAGTTTTGAAGCTGTATAGAAATAGCTTGGTTAGGCCATGGCTAGATCACCAGTAGAGAAACCATTGCCTTTGTTATGCTTAGCTATTAACAAATTTAACTCAATTAAATGTCAACTTACTTCTGTTCTTCAAATATCTGCTCTCTTTCAAACATGACTTCCACCTGATAGCTCAGTTTCAAGTTGGGAATAATGATAGCCAAAATAATACATAACAGTGAAAAAGCAAAGCAGCAGCAGAGATAGTACAATCCTTGCAGCTTGCTGACTGACAAATGGTGCAACACAACATCACTTTGAGTTCCATTTTCCAAGCCCTGAAGGGAGACCTCAGCATCAGAAATACTGACATAGCACTGAATATTCCAGACCCCACACAATAGCAGAATTGGGTATTGCTCACCTGAGAGGACTTTTAGACAAGAGGGCACGCGTATCCTTTGATCTTACAATACCTTCAAACCTTCAAGCACCTCTTTCAGACTCTCAACACTTCTTCGTTCTGCTCCACCCATTCTTTCCTTTCTGTTTTCCCTGTTGACTCCCCCACCCCATATTGTCTTCCAGCTGTCCTGCTTAATCTACTGTACCTACACTCCAGTATCAACTTTGCTGAAGAATACTGTGACGAACCTGCTCCTTTGACAAAGTTAGATTGTCCTTCAGCTTTTTTCAGAGAGGGGGTAATTGGCCAGGATCCAGCTAGGCTGGGGTTGAATGGTTTAATGGGACCCTTTTGGTTTACCCCTAACAGAAAATGCCTTCGCTGAAGGCTTTCATGTCCGGTAAAAAAATGGTATAATCAAAGGGGAGTGGCCAGCTAGCTGTGCAGCTGGCCTTTGTTTAGATTAATTAATTGCAGCAGGGGAGGTGTGAAAAAGGTTGTTAAACTCTTTCCTCTGACTTAAAACTTGTAGGCCTTTGTTTGATTTTACCTTTTGTGCCAAAGGGTTTGCTTATGGGGATTATTATAAGTATTTTGGAACAGCACCATTATGTCAGGATAGTCTTGTCGGGTTTTGGATAGGTTAAGTTATCCTGTATTCTATTTTCTGCCCTTTGTGCTCATTCCGTAATGTTGTAAATAAATTCTGTTTTGTTTAAAACTAAGTCAGCTGACCAGCTAATAGTCTCCGAGAATATCCACTTTACACTTGCTTAAATCAAATAGCAAAGTTAGGGTCGAGGCTACCTTTTTGAAATGTTTTGCGGGGTCTGGCCTGGTCCATAACAATACTGATCCTGATCTTGAACGCCACACATGTGAGACTATCGGATAGTTTCTACATTTGTTTTTCAGAAAGGTGTTCCAACTTGAACCGATTTATCGGATTAGTGGATCAAAATGTTTCCAATAATCTTACCAGAATTGAAGCAGGAAGCTCAAGTGCAACAGAAGGTTCACTGATCATTTTAACAAACTCAGGTCCAAAGAAATTCTGAAGGGAAAAATAAAGAATGTCTCAATTATTTCTGCACAATGAAGGAATGGCAAGGGGAGCAAAATAAAGGATTATTGATACAATTATTCTTCAGATATAGATCTTCAGCTACAATTTTAGAGACTTTTTCATCATTTGCATATTCTAGATCAAACCAGAAATACATTTAAAAATATATTTTTAAAACAGTGTCAATCTTTCAACAACAATATCCAAGCTCAAAATAAATATCATAAGAGTGATGAATAGTTATTTAAGGCCCGCTTTAAAGAAATTGAGTTTAATAATAGTGCACTCAAACTGCAGAACTAAACATGTTCATCCCAAATCTAAATCATCTCTCATTTGCCTATACATGGCTAACCTTGGATGAGGAAGCTGTTTCCTTTCCAATAGTTTGCTATACAAAAAGTGATTTAAGTCACCTCTGTTTTGTGCAGGTGGACGAGAAACTTACAAGATGTGATTTCAAATCCCACTATGGCCAGAGATTCAGTAAACCTGTAATTACAGGGTTGGCACCATAAATTTAAAAAAGAAAGGAAAAGCAACTGGATGGTATTAAAAATTGATTCACATGACTCCAGCCCCAGACAACGTAGTTTGTTTCTTATTAGTGTCCAAAATGTCATAACAGACTGCCGTTTTGTAGAAATAAATAATACTCAAGAACAGGCTGCTGCAACAGGCAGCTGGTGGGGCACAATGTAGCCTGCCAAAGGGTCCTACATGGGCCTGACAAATCTTGGCTCAAAACGTTCAAAATACAGCTAAGTGCAATTGGAGGATTTGCAGGGAGCTGCACCTTCAAGCAGAGTCTGTTTCTCTCCGTCATTTGCTACTGATAAGTTCACTAGAAAAAAAGTCAGAGACTGGAGGAGTCATGAGCAGTACAAAGTGAGTGGTTTTACTCAGCTCAAGACCTCTAACTGCAGCAGTAAACCCGAGAGGCATGGACACTGGGAAGGTTGCGGGGAGGTGCCAGCGTAGGGAGAAGGGAAATTAAAACTTGGGGGTGCAGAGAACGAAAGTCAGGTCTATAGGTGCCGTCAGTGATTGTTAGATCAGACAGAAGGAGACTGCTTGTAGTGCTCCTCAGAGATATTATATGTCAAAATAAGCCAAGCAAACAGACATTAATGCCGGAATTCACCAAAGGTCCTTGGACAGCACATTTAAAACCCACTACCACCTAGAAGGACAAGGGCAGCGGATACATGGGAACATGGTAACAAAGTTTCCGTCCAAGCCACTTACTATTCTGCCTTGGGAATATTTCACCTGCCTTCAGTATCGTGGGATCGAAATCCTGGAATTCCTTCCCTAATGGCATTGTGGATTTACCTACAGCATATGGACTTGCTGCGGTTCAAGAGGGCAGTTCACCACCACCTTTCCAAGGGAACTAGGAACAGGCAATAAATGCTGGCCCAGCCAGCATCACCTGGGTGAATATTAAAAAAAAATTCAGGCCTGAGAGAGCAGAGAGAGAGAGATAGAGAAAGAGAGAAAGAAAAGTGTGCAACCAAGGGAGAGAGTGAGCATGAGCTTAAAACTGCTTCAAACTAAGCAATGTTCTTACCTTCAACTTTCTCTGTGTCATGGATGTTTCTACTGCTACATCTCTTAAGGGATCCCTGGTGACATCTAACATAGATACTTTAACCATGTCAGCTTGATGAACTCCTGACTGGAACTGTTTTCGATTTAGTTTGTTTTGCAGTTGCTTCAGTTCTTCCTCCTGCCGTTTCAGCATTAGCTCCTGGCTCACAATATTCTCGTCCCCTGGAATTTCATACAGGCTGCAGAATTACAAAAGGTCTAACTTAGTGCATTTGTGAATGCCTTCGCTGATAACTTCCTTTGTTTTTTCCTTCAATTATAAATTAAAAATTTATTTGGATTTGCCCTGAGATTTATTTTCTCCCCACTTTGCTCGGCTGTCAATTGTCTGTTAAGTTGGCAATGCTGTCCGATAGCAAGTCATGTCTGAGCAACAGCACAAAATGACTCACTAATTTGTTTCCTCTCTCTGCTTTTGATCAGGGCAACCACTGATGTTCTGGCTTATCATACATAAAAATCATGCTCCTCCAACACTCTATGACTCAACTTTTAACAAAACAATTCCAAAACAATTACAAATACATGCAGCTTGTCAGTCCACTGCTAATGTTAATATCAAAAACAGAAATTACTGGAGTAACTCAGTATCTGTGGACAGAAGGCAGAGTTAATGCATCGGGTCCATTGACCCATCTTTTATGTTGATGGGGGGAAGGGGGAAACAGATTCCCAGTCGATGTAAGCAAATGATTTAAAATGTTTTTCTGATAACAGTAATGATAATGAAAAAGCTTCACTATGTATTACATTTAGAAATCTTTAAAAAAGGCAACATTTCAAAAACAACAGAAGCACTCTTTCATGGTCTATTACATTTTTTGTGAAATCACCAAAATTTAATAATCATTGTGGTTGTGGCAGTAATAAAACCTTTTGTATTTAAAATACGTATTCATGAAAGCGTGCAGCAAAATGTTATAATACCTGTACTTAAAAGTGCATATCATTACATCAGATAGAATTTTTTTTAAATGAACAAAACTTTAGAAATTTAAATGATATATCACTCATGTACTTTGCTTCTTTTCCAAAACCATCAGGGTCCAAAACTACATATGTATCTTCAAGGTTTGTGTAAAGATATGTAGCTCGGGTGCCAGTTGTCATAGTTGTGGATATGTTCATGGAGCTGGGAAGTTGATTTGCAGATGTTTCGACCCCTGTCTAGGTGACATCTTCACCTTTGACACCTGTAGAATCTCCTGTGAATTGCTGCTGTACTGTGTCTCTTCTGGAATTTATTTGATTCTGTTCCTGCTGGTTCTGGTTGCCGATTCCCGTTGTTCATTGAAGTGGACAGTATATTGGGGTCTAGGTCTATGTGCTTGTTGATGGAATCTGTGGAGGAGTGCTATACTTCTAGAAATTCTCTGTCCTCTGTTTGGCTTGTCCTATGATCATTGTGTTGTCCCAGTCAAATTTGTGCTCCTAGTCATCTGTATGTGGCTGTGACACACTTCACATTCAACAACCAAATATACGAACAGAGCAATGGAACACCTATGGGCTCACCCATCTCTGGCTTATAGCAGAAGCAGTGATGCAAAGACTGGAACAAAGTACCTCCCACAAATCCAACCCAAACTCTGGATCAGATACGTGGACGACACTTTTGTTATCATTAAGATAACAGAGATCGAGAACACACACCATACACACAGGGATCAGACTTAAGAGAGAGAAGGAAACCAACAATCAACTCCCATTCCTGGACTTGATGGTTGAAATAACACAGAACTGTGAATACAAAAAATAGTGTACAGAAGAACCACACAGCAGCCACTCCAACACACACAAGAGAAGCTGCATTAGGACCATGTTCAGAGAAAGTATATTCCTGTTAGGGTGAAATAAAAGGCTGGTAGGTATAGGGAATGCTGGATGACTAAAGAAATTGAGGGTTTGGTTAAGAAACAGAAGGAACAATATGTAAGGTATAGACAGAATAGATAGAACGAATCCTTAGAAGAATATAAAGGATGGGAGAAGATTTGTAGCTCGGGTGCTCGTTGTTGTGGTTCTGTTCGCCGAGCTGGGAATTTGTGTTGCAGACGTTTCGTCCCCTGTCTAGGTGACATCCTCAGTGCTTGGGAGCCTCCTGTGAAGCGCTTCTGTGATCTTTCCTCCGGCATTTGTAGTGGTTTGAATCCGCCGATTCCGGTTGTCAGTTCCAGCTGTCCGCTGCAGTGGTCGGTATATTGGGTTCAGGTCGATGTGCTTATTGATTGATTCTGTGGATGAGTGCCATGCCTCTAGGAATTCCCTGGGTGTTCTCTGTTTGGCTTGTCCTACAATAGTAGTGTTATCCCAGTCGAATAGGACAAACAGGAAAGCAACTAACGATCCACACCCATGAACACCAACCAGCCACGAAACGACATGACCAGCTATCCTTAGTAGCCACACACGCAGATGACAAGCAACATGAATTCGACTGGGAGGGAATCCTGAGGGACAGGATGTACATGTATTTGGAAAGGCAAGGACTGATTAGGGATAGTCAACATGACTTTGTGCGTGGGAAATCATGTCTCACAAACTTGATGGAGTTTTTTGAGGAAGTATCAAAGAGAATTGATGAGGGCAGAGTGGTAGATGTGATCTATATGGACTTCAGTAAGGTGTTCAACAAGGTTCCCCATGGGAGACTGAATAGCAAGGTTAGATCTCACGGAATACAGGGAGAACTAGCCATTTGGATACAGAACTGGCTCAAAAGGTAGAAGACAGAGGGTGGTGGTGGAGGGTTGTTTTTCGGACTGGAGGCCTGTGACCAGTGGAGTGCCACAAGGATCGTCGCAGGGTCCTCTACTTTTTGTCGTTTACATAAATGATTTGGATGCGAGCGTAAGAGGTACAGTTAGTAAGTTTGCAGATGATACCAAAATTGGAGGTGTCGTGGACAGCAAAGAGGGTTACCTCAGATTACAACAGGATCTTGACCAGATTGGCCAATGGGCTGGGAAGTGGCAGATGGAGTTTAATTCAAATAAATGCAAGTTGCTGCATTTTGGGAAAGCAAATCTTATCAGGATTATACGCTTAATGGTAAGGTCCGAGGGAGTGTTGCTGCACAAACAGACCGTGGAGTGCAGGTTCATAGATCCTTGAAAATGGAGTTGCAGATAGATAGGATAGTGAAGGAGGAGTTTGGTATACTTTCCTTTATTGGTCAGAGTATTGAGTACAGGAGTTGGGAGATCATGTTACGGCTGTATAGGACATTGGTTAGGCCACTGTTGGAATATTGCGTGCAATTCTGGTCTCTTTCCTATTGGAAAGACGTTGTGAAACTTGAAAGGGTTCAGAAAAAATTTACAAGGATGTTGCCAGGGTTGGAGGATTTGAGTTATAGGGAGAGGCTGAACAGACTGGGGCTGTTTACCCTGGAGCGTCGGAGGCTGAGGGGTGAACTTATAGAGGTTTACAAAATTATGAGGGGCATGGATACAGTAAATAGGGAAAGTCTTTACCCTGGGGTCGAGGAGTCCAGAACTAGACAGCAGAGGTTTAGGGTGAGAGGGAAAAGATATAAAAGAGACCTACAGGGCAATCTTTTTACGCAGAGGGTGGTACGTGTATGGAATGAGCTGTCAGAGGAAGTGGTGGAGGCTGGTACAATTGCAACATTTAAGAGGCATTTGGATGGGTATATGAATTGGAAGAGTTTGGAGGGATATGGGCCGGGTGCAGGCAGGTGGGACTAGATTGGGTTGGGATATCTGGTCGGTGTGGACGGGTTGGACCGAAGGTTCTGTTTCCATGCTGTACATCTCTATGACTCTAAAAAAGAGCTACAACAGACTGCAGCACTCACAACCTACCAAAGGAAGAACACCTCTAGAGTATTTGCCAAGAGCGGATATCACCACAGCTTCATCCGCAGATGCCTAACAGACAAACAACACAACGAGACATGCCACGACCTAACTCACTAACCACATTACCTTATGTAAAAAAACATCTCAGATCTGACAGCCAGCCTTCTCCAACTACTGGGATTCATGACAGCCCATAAACTAACAGGCATGCTTAGACAACAACTCACCAGGACAAAAGACCCAACACCAATCATGTGCAAGACTAATGTAATTTACAAGATTCCATGCAAAGACTGCACGAAATGCTATCAGGCAAACAGGCAGACAACTAGCAATCCACATCCACTAACACCAACTAGCCACTAAACCCTATGACCAGCTGTCCCTAGTAGCCATACGCACAGATGACAAGGACCATACATTTGACCAGGACAACACAACGATCATACACAAGCCAAACAGAAGACAGCCAGAGAATTTCTAGAAGCATGGCACTTATCCGTGGACTCCACCAACAAACACAAATTTCCTGGACCCAGTCTACCGGCCACTAAAATAAACAACCAGAACCGGCAACTAGAAGCAGCAGGAATGGAACCAATTAAATTCCAGAAAACGCAGTACAGCAGTGCTTCCTGGGAGGCCCCAAAGCACTGAAGGTGTCACTTAGACAGGGGACAAAAAGTCTGCAAATCAACATCCCAGGTGGGTGAACAAACCTATAACTGCATATGAACCTTCTAATGTTAATTTCAAAATTCCAAGGTTTTTTTTGCTTTTAGTTATGACTCAGGATTGTCAGTGAAATGATCCAAAACATGGCCAGATTAAGAGACAATTGCTTCTCATGGGGCACATTTGCAATCAGCATTCCTGAACCTAATCAAATAACCAATCTCAAGTGGTAACCAACATATGTGCATCACGATTTTAAACTTTCACTTCTAAATCCATTTTTCTATAATAGTGTATGTTTTCAAACAAATCACACAGCATTTTCTCTGTAACAACATTACACAGTGATTTTATTTTCAATAAACTGGTCACATAAATTTTGCTTTATTGTGTGGAAGAAAAAATTACAATGACTTCCTATGTTGACTAACCAGGAGTCAGGATGATTTATTGCAATTTTAACTGATACCAAATTTTACACAAGCAAGATGGTTCTGTGTTACTCCTCTTGTACATCAGATGCTATAACTTTTAACAGTGAGACTTAAAGACAAATAGAAAAACACTTCTAATTCTAGGACCTCCACCCTTGCCTCAGATGATTAACTGTTTTGAAGAGAATGGTATATCAAGGATGGTATTCTGGAAAGATGCACAAAAATAGTTTCCTTGCTGCAAAACTCCACTGTTTTCACAATACATTTCCCCCATTACAAAGATGTATATTTCCGAAATTTTATTCAAGAATTTATAAATTCAGATAAACCAGATCTTTCGCACAGTAATCTATTTTAAATGCCAACTTTAGAAACAAACATCTTACTGATTGCTAAAATAAAAAAACTTGGACAACACAACATTAAGTAGGATACTATGTTGTTATTTATTTATTAAGGGTATCTGTAGTTCGAGTAAGTCCACCAACTAATTTTTATCATGCTACCATATAACCTAGTCACCTGAAATTGAAGGATTTTAAACTAGACCTCACTATATATGCATTGTACATATTTACTATCGTAAGACAAAGAGCTAACAATTTGGGAATTATTGCACATAAGCAAGGCAGCCATTAATAAATTTATCCATGTGATCTGTGGAGGAATAAGGAAGTAAATCACAGGGGAGAGAAAAAGAAACCTTCTTGTGAATGGATGATAAAATCTCCACTTCAAGTACAATAAGAGAATGGAAATACTTAGAATGGAAATTGGTGAATAATCATACAAATGAGCACACACAAGTACCATATACAATTTGAGATTGGAAGGTGTTATAAAGAATATCCCATGGTCTTAATAAATTACTAGATTCATTTTATGAATTTTAAAAGTATAACTGCAAGTAAAAAGTACCTGGAGGATCTCTTTTTTGAAATGTATGACTCTGCCAAGAATTCATCTTCTCCTGTTTGAGAACTGTATCTCCGAATATCATCATTTCTGTGGACTGTCAGCAGGGAGAAACAGAAGTAGTACTGATTATCTAGATTATCTACATGAACACACAGCAATAAAATAATACCAAGCATTTATATACCACATTTAGTACAGTGTAACATCCCAACACGGTTTCAGGAACATCATCAAAAAGTGCCACATCAAATCACAAAGAGACAAGAGGACACCTGACCAGAAGCTTGGTCAAGGAGGGAGATTTTAAAGGACCATCTTAGGAGAGAATTAGGTAGCAGAAGGCACTCAGTGATAGTTTCAGAGATTAGAATTTAAACATGAAGCAGACATCAATGATGGAGTATATTCTGGGATGAGAAAAGAAGTCAGAATTAGAGAAATAAAAGTTAGAGAGCACAAAGCATTTTTTTCAGCATGTACGAATGCAATCACAAAAGCAAGATTATTACTTCAGCATATATAACAGCCATATATTCACAAACTAGGGCAACCTGGCAACCCTCTTTGGATTCTAATCAGAAATATGGGTTAGAAACACCTCCCTCTATCAGTTTTATTATCTTGAGATTTGAATTGTGCAGATTGATAACTTGCAGAATCCTATCAAGTTTAAAGACACTGCACCTAAACATAGGTCATTTGCTGAGATGTGAGCAATAAACTAAAGCATAAAACTGGGATTTTTAATTGGAGATCTTGTCGGATGAGAAAAAAATTCAAATCCAATAAAATGGATAAGAGCAAAACTGGACAATTACTTATAGGCAACAAATTTTGGATAAGTGAAAGAGGAAGGCTGACAAAAGCCAAGCCTGGAGATGGCAAAAGTAATGATAATATTGATGTCTGCAGCAGATGGGCTTAGGCAGAGGCATAGATCAGTGAATTTCAGAAGGTGGAAGTGAAGACCTTTAGAGTGGAGAATATATGGGGTGACAGAATTTGTGTAGTAGGAATTGGGACAGAGTTGCAAAACGTCTGGTTCATACTGAAACAGTAACCAGAGACAGGGAAGGACATTGACTATCAGTTTGGCAATATGAGCAATCACTGGGCTGAAGAACTAGAGTAGCACGGCTGGGCAAAATCAGTATACACGTAGAAGTTAACCCTATGTTATCACCAAAGAAAAGCATGTGATGAGAAGGGTCAGTGAAACAAAGTCAGGTCCTAGGGGATTTTCAACTTAACATACAAAGGGCAGGAAGCAGATCTGTTATTTGAAATATTTGCCCCTGGATGGAATCAAATTGGGCAATTCTCATTTAGTTGAAAGAAAATGGTGTTATTCACCATAGGAAAAGCATCATAGAGAACACTGTAGTACAGGCGGAGGCACACAGAATGTACTTGGTGATTTTGACTGCATTAATATGTGCAATGGCTGGAACGGAAATATTCAAACACAAACATTGGAGTTTGGTAAAGATGCCTGTGAACTTTAGAGTTGACAAGACATTTCAAGAACACTGAAGTGGAAATGACGGTTGGGAAAAGTGGGATAGTTCACATTAAGCAATTGAGGGTGTGTACAGATCATTCTGTTGTAACACGACAGGTGCCTTCCTCTGCAACCCCGTGCTATAGAAAGTCACACTGTAGAACATCGCTATACCTGTACAGTGGAAAGTCCAAGTTACCCAAACAGTATCCACAATTTGTCACTTGTGTTATGATTTGATTCCCTACAGTGTGGAAACAAGCCCTTGAGCCCAACAAGTCACACCAACCCTCCAAACCCACCAACCCACCCCAGATCCATTTCCTTCTGACTAACGCTCCTAACAGTATGGGCAATTCACCTGACCTGCACATTTTTGGACTGTGGAAGGAAACCGGAGCATCTGGAGGAAACCCAAGCAGACAGGGGAAGAATGTGTAAACTCCACGCAGGCTGTTGCCTGAGGCTGGAATCGAACTTGGGTCCCTGCTGCTGTGAGGCAGCAGTATTAAGCACTGAGCCACCGTGCCACCCCAAATTCACATCATCAATTCACATTGATAAAATGTACCTTATACCAGAATGGCCAGTACTTCAAATAGGACTGAGTTGACAGGAGTTTCAAAAACAGAGGGGAAAGTATCCAAGGGAATTATTCATAAAGGAAACTATTTATATCAGCAGCAGCATAGGGGACAGGAAAGGAATTGGATGATGAGCAGTTTAGTGATATTGTGTGAAGAGAGAGCTGAACGGTACCAATGAAAATCAGAAATACCATGAATTGTTCAATGTTTAAAGTTACCTGGTCGATTATCTGGGTCAGAAGAAACAAGAGATGTGCTTTCACTTGCTGTGCTGTATATATCACTGTGGTGAGCAGAATGTAATCCTGTGGGTTCTGGTAAAACGTATCAAACAATGTGAATATACTATAGATATAATCAGTATCAAGCACACAGATTACAAAAGAAATATAATTTCTATGTTATGCAGGAATTCAAACTGATGATATTTTGTCAACTATGAGCCATATACTTAGGTAATTAATTATAGAACACAACGAACCAAAGGCATTTCTCTGTCAGAAAGTGATTATGTAGCTCAAGGGACAACACTCCATAATGAGCACAGGATCATGCAAGGTTGGCCTTCATTAACTACCACAGACAGTGTAGGGATCGAGCACACAGCTTTGATGTCAGTGTGCATCACACTCTAGCCAACTTAGCTAACGAACCACAACTATGAGCCCAATCCATAAAACATCATGAGCACATCTATAGGAAATCACTAGTTTTCTTCAAAAAAATATATTGCTGGCTCCTCAACAAAATAAATGATACTCTCTTGACCATTTAATCATTCATATTTTTTGTTAATCATACATAAACATAAAGGTTTAAACATTTTAGGAAGTTCCAAAAAAGCACTGAACGGCTGAGAATGAACAGAAGTGTGACTGAGTTATAAATGCTTATGTTTAAACTCATTACAACGAATTGACTGAAAGCAGTTTCAGATACTTTAAATACCTCAGTGGTTACACTCCCAATTGTAGAAGCAGCACATTTTTCTCCCCAATGACAAAAGCATGAATTTCAGAAATGTATGATAAACGAAAAATATTTTTATCTCCTATACTCTATATTTGCAGTACATGTATTTTACTAGTATAATGTGATCAGCATTAACAACTTTCTCCCACCTTTCTTACATGATAAACTGCCTGACAATGACAGAAGAGCAGAGTATTCTTTACCTTATTTTCCCAAAACAGATGTAGGTAGGGCCAAATATAACACAAAACTTTACATCAGTGGAAAAGAAAATCAAGAGCTTTGCACACAGGGCACATTGTAATTTACTGAAATTGGCTGAAACATCATCAAATCAGAACTTAAATAGATAATGATCTGATTGAACCTGCACTTACATTAAAGACTTTGATAATAAAAACTCGTCACCACAACAGTGAACGCTTCACCAATTTCAGTGCACACACTGTAAAAGCAAAAATCACAGCAAGCGAAAGAATTCTCAAAAGATCCCAAGGGTTTGTACTTGGGAATCATGCTAGCAGAAGCCATTGAGTAAATTATCCTTTCAAATTATATTTTTCATCAGGACAATCTCTTCCCATGTGGACTGAATGCTGAGAACATTCGATTTGGATTGGACAACATGTTCTGGAGCCTGATCAAACATTTTACTGAAACTGTACCTTATTGACGTTCAAATACCCATATCCTGTTCCTTTTGTTTTAACAAAGTATCCAGCCAGCCAGGTTAATGGCAATGATTTTAATACTTTGCATCAGATTGGTAATATGTTTTTTTATGAAGACTTAGAAATTAATGCTCATCACAATATCCATTCAGATTAGATTCCCTACAGTGTGGAAACAGGCCCTAAACATAGACAACATTCACAGAGAGACTCCACTTGACAATTGGAAAGGAGCAAACAGTAACAAACGTAAGTTTCAATATTTGGCTGCAATTAAGAGTACATGCCTTGGCTTTAGTGCACTTCAAATCTGGGATACCAAAGCCAATTGTAGCACTCAGAAGTGAAATGTGAAAATGTACTTTGCATTGTATTAAAAATATTACAATTCAAAACATAATTTTACTTGTAAAATCCTACAAATTTCTCTTTAAAACAGATTTCAAACTATTACTTTTCATAACGAGACTGCTCATAGACACAAGTTCACTATCAAGGCAGGACATGAAAATATTTGAAAAAATCTTGACGATCAATAAAAATTGCACAGTGATTGGAATTACCTGAATTAGTGAGAGATCAAAATGATTCACCTTAAAATGGAAGTGCAATTATCCTGTGGTAACACTTAATGACTGCAATTCTGCATTAATTACCTCCCCCCAAGAACCATCAGTAACTGTATCCTGATCTCTTCTTACTGCCCAACAGATCTGAACTCTTCAAAACTACTCCATTATCTTTCCTGGTGTTTGCTTTTCTCTGCAAAGATAATATCAATTTTAATTTTTCTTATTAATGTTAGCATTTTACTTTTAATGGAAATGAGACTATACACAAACCTTTGAAGATGGTAGGACAAATTGGTGTGAATGTTAAAATGTAAATCCTTGTTTTACAAATGGCAACATCAAGCATAAAGCAGAGAAGCCATGCTCAGTCTTTATAAATCACTATGGGGCTCAGTTGGAGTAGTGTATTAAATTCTAGACATCACTGTTTAGAAAGGATGTCAAGGCAATGGAAGAGGTACAATGGAGATCCACAACAATGATACCAGTGACGAGGGGTTTCAGTTATGCAGAGATGCTGGAATCACTGAGATTCCACTCTGTAGAAAAGATCAAGGGAAATCTAACAGAGAAATTCAAAATTATAACAGGTTACATCAAAGTGATGGTTAGAAACAGTTTCCATTGGTAGAAGGTCTGATACCTAAAGGAAACAGGATTGGAGATAATTAGCAATTAGCAAAATGGGTGATAAGGAGAACTTTGTTTCAAGGCATGTTAGATTATTGACTGGTGACATATGGAAATGGCTGATTGGGCCAGCATTTATTGGCTGTCCATGGTTGCCCTTGAGAAGATGATGGTGAGCTATCTTTTTGAGCCACTGCAGTCCATTTGATGTAGGGAGACCCCCAATGCAGTAAAGGAGAGAATTAGCTACAGCCACCAAAAAGGACACCCTGACTCCAGTACTTTTGTTTCATTAAAATGTAAGCTTGCTACGAGAGTCCTGTACATTCAGATAACAATTCAATTCCCCTCCACGAATGCATCAATTGAAATTACCCCCTGCACATCCTGCAGCAATGCATTCCAGATTGCAGGCACTCATAGCATGCTGACAGGGAAGCAGAGAGGATGCAATTGGCATCTAGGGGAATCAAAGATATTTCCAGATTCACAATATTGGAGGACCTGCACAACAGGTGAGTGTGAAATTGGATTTCCAACTGTATTGTGGGGAACTGATATGAATTAGTTAATAACAGGACTCATTTCAGTCACTGCCATTCCCATTAGTTCAGAGGACATATTCTCTTTTTTTAAAAACTGTTTAACCTTTGGCTCCCTCCTGCCCATCATGAGGCAAGATTACTAAGGACTTAAGTCTTTTACAAATGAGTTCTGCAAACCAATTTTACTTCTCCTTTTGGAGATATCATAAAACAACCAAGTATGAGCTCCTTTATGTTCTCCTTTAAGACTGTAGCCTACTCTTATCAAATGGCTTTAGGACTTTATGCTAGTTTTGTCTATAAATCACACGTATGGTGTTGCAATGTGTTCAAACCAAAAACTAAAATTAAATGGTCAATAAACCTTGACATGAGAGACAGAAATTCATGGAAATAAACCAGAGCTTGGTCAACAGAAGAATCTCATGCTGGTAAACCTCATCAGAATGAGTTCCATTACAGAAGATTTCCAAAGAAGTACCTTATACTGTAAGCCACACAGAATAATGTCATGAACATGTGTTGGAGTTAGAAAGCATTAAAGTAATGGGCCCACCCGTGGGCGGCACGGTTGCACAGTGGTTAGCACTGCTGCCTCACAGTGCCAGAGACCCGGGTTCAATTCCCGCCACATGTCTGTGTGGAGTTTGCACATTCTCCCTGTGTCTGTGTGGGTTTCCTCCGGTTTCCTCCCACAGCCCAAAGATGTGCAGGCCAGGTGAATTGGTCATGCTAAATTGCCCGTAGCTTTAGGTGAAAGGGTATATATAGAGGAATGGGTCTGGGTGGGCTCCTCTTCGGAGGGTTGGTGTGGACTTGTTTGGTTGAAGGGCCTGTTTCCACACTATAAGTAATCTAATTAAAGTTCTGAAAATGAGTGACACGTCAAGTATTATAATCTACTTTTTATCTACACAAATGCACACTAACCTTCTACTCATGTTGAGAGTTCATTTTAGATTTCTAATTTTCAGCACTGACCAACTTTATGTTTTGACTTTCATTCGACAAAGACAGCCATTTTAGCCAAAACATTAAAAGACAAAAATGGAGCCACAAATATGACAAAATACTAAATCATCTCACCGTCTACAGAAATCCTACTGCTTTCCCACTGGAGATGATAAATAGATGACAATAGACAATTGGTGCAGGAGTAGGCCATTCTGCCCTTCGAGCCTGCACCACCATTCATTATGATCATGGCTGATCATCCTCAATCAGTATCCTGTTTCTGCCTTATCCCCATAACCCTTGATTCCACTATCCTTAAGAGCTCTATCCAACTACTATTAGTGCCAGAAAAACCTATATCCCAGAAATGAAAAGGAAACACAGTCTACTTGATTTTTAAAAAACATTTTGTGACATCAATAACTTTCCCTGATATCAGTATGAAGAAATAACTTGCAATATGTTTTCTAAAAGCAAGATGATTTACTTCTTGAATATCATTCCTCCAAAAAAACATGACAAGACTTTCACAGACTCTTAATCAGATCAAAGCCAATACACAACCCATGAAGGAGATATTATGAAGCTTGTTCAAACAGTTTCAAGGAAAGTATCAAAGGAAGAAAAGGCGGTGAATGAGCAGAGAGATTTAGGAAAAGAATTCCAGATCTTTGGATCTAAACCACTGAAGGCACAATCTCACCAGTGGCAAGTCAACTGTAAGGGGAGATGCACAGAAGTTAAAGCTTAATGTATGGAGTTTGAAGATTTATACAGCTGGACAATGTTACAGGGGAGGGTGAGCACATGAAAGAATTTTATCATGAGGATCAGTATTTCAAATCTAAAATCTTGGATGACATGCAGCCAATGGGAGTTCAGTGGACACAAGGATGTGGGAGACAGAACTCAACATAGAATGAAGATGATACATAGTTGGTGATGAGTCAACCAATACTCCTACATATTTTCCAATTTCCTCCTTAGCGAGTTCTATCCCAATTAGAATGCTAGTATCTCCAATTATTAGATGCCTTCAATAGAAGAGATAAGAAAAAAACGATGAAAGAAAATTTAAAACTGAACACTGAAAAGAGACCAACAGGAACTCATGGCATAAGCAGAGTAACTATTATGAAATCCTCCAAGCTGGTACTTGCTTAAAGAAAAAAATGGGTGAAACATTTGTATCAAAGTAAATGTAAAGGTAATGACAGTCACAATTATTTATGCATAAGTAGCTCAGAGAGGAGTAGGTGAGCAATTAAAGGTGAGTATTCAAAAGCTGCTTTCTAAGTTGCATTGTTTTCAATGGTAGCTACCAAACAAAACCAGTATTTCACTACCTGTCTTATCATGGACATGCATTGAATGTCATGGAATTGCTGCATTTTATGGTACTTATGAACTAAATCCATAAATCCAATTTTCGGCTGCTAAAGCAAGTACCTATTTAATGGCATGACAATTGTCACTGTCTCTCTGGCAATGAAAATCAGGTATTACAATTGTCATGTTTTCAATTTTTGATGGAGATATTAAAAATGTATTTCTTATTTTTCTGATGCTTTTCATTTCCTTAAACTAGTCTTTTATTGTGTGCCTTTCATTTGAAGTATTCACTCTAATTTTACCCTACATCTCAGTCCCGTTCTTTATTTTGTAATCATGAGATTGATTGAGAGACACTGTTGGTTGCCATGTCACTTAGCTCCAGAAATCTTGTTTTCGTTGCTGCATTATCAGGTCATACTTTGTCCATAACGACTCTAATCTTCCTGAGATGCTGCCTGGCCTGCTGTGCTTTGACCAGCAACACATTTGCAGCTGCGATCTCCAGCATCTGCAGACCTCATTTTTTACTCAAAGATGATGTTACATGCCTTACTACATCTAAATCAATCCATTATATCAAGAGTAAATGCTTTGCTTCCATCATCACAGGCTCTCCATATACCGGTACTCCCATCTTAAATCTTACGATGGCGAAATGTTTTAATATTGTACTTACCATCCATAACCATTGCTTCTCTCAGAACTTGCAATTTCCTTTGCCGTTCTTTAATCCTTTCATAAGCCTCTGAGAGAGCTGATGAGGTAGAAAGTTGAGATGCCTGAGGAGGGTTCTGAAAACCTAATGTAATTGGCACGTGCCCAAAGTCTCTGTACTTTGGCTCTCTGGCTTGGGTGATGCTCTTAATCTGTCTGCCTTTTCCCTGTGGAGAAAGGCTTCTCCAATGAGTATTATCCCCAGATGATATAACTTTACTACCATCAAAATCCAAATCAACTGTTGAGGTCCAGAGTTTCCAATGTCCAGAATCTCCAATGGTATTCTGCTTTCTATCAAAACAATTTCTAGATCGAGGCTTGTTGTATACTTCTACTGTATCTTCTTGTCCAGAGGCTGTGTGGCAAGACGCCATATGGGATTTCTTATCGGTAATCGCCAAGAAGCCCATAGATTTACTAAGTCCTCGATTCAGCGAGACCCGCTCACAGAATTGCGCTTTGTACTTCTCTGTTCCCTTGGGAGCTTCTTTCTTACTGTTTTCTGGAAAAATAAAAACAAAACTAAATTGTATGGACATTTATGAGCATTTGGTTGAACATCCTTTCTTACTGGAGATAAACACCCATAATGCTAGACATTGATAAAAGTAGCAACCTTTTTCTCTAAAATCGCTATCCATTTTTGCTTCAAGATTCAGACTGTGGATTACCACTACTTTGTTTTTAAAATGGTACAATCTCTTAAAATCACTCTTCATTTGAGAGAAAAATCATAATGTAATCAGGAAATGACAAGTTTTGCATCAGAATTCGTGATTAGAATAACAGTCAAACGATTAGTTCTCAGCATAACAAACAGTAAGCTGACAGCAATTCAAAGTATTTGTTTAGCTGCGTTTAAACACACAAGACTGGAAGTGTTGTTCAAATTGCTGTATATCTTCACAGACTTCACTACACTGGTTATTTCACTGAGAGATAAGTATTTAAACAATGAAGGATGAAGGGCTCGGGTACTCACCAACTGGGTACCCACTAATAACATCAGATGACGTCAATGAGGCCCTGCCCACTCAAACTCAAGGGAATTTATAATGATTTGATAAGTCCTAATTACTATAAAACAATTTCTCTGAAACTGAAAACATACTTTTCATACGGCCAAGTCATCTGATCTTAATTATTGCACTGTTTCTGAGATTCTACAAATCTCACTTAAGCTCAAGAAAATTCTAGACAACTGGAAATACAAGCAGCCAGCTATAGCATCTGTTGCCAACTTCAAAATTCAGGTTAATATGCTAGCGAAAGTGTACTGTACATTTCCCCAAAGTTGTTTCCATTCTTTAGGCTTTAACTGGACAAAGATGCACTGCTTAAAATCTGAACCAAAGACAATTGAAATTAGACTCAAAAGGCTAGCTGCATTAAATGTACAAATTCTCCTAATACATCTAATTTTTGAAATAAATTATTATAAATATCTAAAACAATTCACTTCAATAAGTGTTACAATAATTATTGTAATTTATACAGACCAATTAAACTCCAAGAAAAAAAAAATCAATTTTTGACATTTGAAGACTGAAGTAAACATTTTTACCAGTGTCATTTGCTATTTTATCTGAAAACTGGTGCTAAAACTTGTCTTAATACATGAATCCATTGTTGATTGTTGAAAAACCTATCTAGATCACTAATGTCCTTTAGGAAAAGAAACTGCCATCTTTAACTTGATCTGGCTTACACGTGATTCTAGACCCACAGCAATACATAATGACTTGAGGAGCAGAAGGAAAGTTTCCAAACAGTGACTACTAGCCACAAGTAATCAATACCACAATTTCCTCTTGTTCTCCATGACTGCAGCTTATCAACTCGACATTTTCTCACAGGAAGTGACTGTGTACAGGATTCTGCAGAAAACTTTCCAAATGCATAATTCTCAAACTAAATCAGAAAATGTAGAACAGTGCTTTGGAAGACCATACTTATTTGTAAACCTATGTGCTCCTTAATTCAGCCTTCCCAAAAATAAAGGTCTCATGCTCCATGTCTTTCTACCTGATCCTCTTTTTATCGTTATTCATATGCTTTTAGAATTTAGTGATGCATCTGTTTAGCAGGATTGCTACATGGCTTGAGATTCAGACTGGTGCAACCTCTGAACAGGATCATCCACACTAAATTTAAGATGACAACTTTGCATTCCAATTCTTTAGGAACAGATTGGAAGGTATAAAGGAAATTTATCATTTGCCATTTGCCCAAATGACTACTGAAACTTCCACCCGAGGCAATGTAGAATGTCCACAATGTAATTCCATAATCATTTATAATCCATATCAATTATTCCTCTTGCTTTACAAAAGAACACCAAAAAAAATGACCACTTTCATCCAATATACTTCCAAAACCTGAGAAAGGTTTTCTATGCTATCTCACAGGGAAACGGTCTACTAAAAGCTCAGCTTTCAAGTTAATTCAGGTAGCATGCTGTAACTTGATCTGAGGTTTCAAACTGTGTCCAACATTTCTAGCCGCTTTATGCGGGGAGGCAATAGCCTGGTGGTTTTATCGCTGGACTGTTAATCCAGAGACCCAGGTAATATTCAGGGGAGCCAGGTTTGTACCCCACCACAGGAGTTGGTGGAATTTGAATTCAATAAATATATGGAATTAAGAGTCTAATGATTCCATTGTTGATTGTCAAAAAACCTATTTATCTCACTAATGTCCTTTAGTAAAAGAAACTGCAATCCTTAACTTGGTCTGGCATACATGTGATTCTAGACCCGCAGGGTAAAAAATGAGGTCTGCAGATGCTGGAGATCACAGCTGAAAATGTGTTGCTGGTTAAAGCACAGCAGGTTAGGCAGCATCCAAGGAATAGGAAATTCGACGTTTCGGGCATAAGCCCTTCCTGATGAATTTCCTATTCCTTGGATGCTGCCTAACCTGCTGTGCTTTAACCAGCAACACATTTTCAGCTGTGATCTCCAGCATCTGCAGACCTCATTTTTTACCTTCTAGACCCACAGCAATGTGATTGATTCTGAACTGCCATCTGGACAATTCGGGATGGGTATTCAATGCTGGTCTAGCCAGTGATGCCTTCATCTCATGCATGAATAAAAAAGTACACATATCTGGAAGCTGTAGGATGCAGTTACAGATTTTATAGAAGTTGCTTTCTCTGCACTTCATGCAGAATGCATTCAAAATTTAGAACATCTATAACTTTAGCTAAACCAGCAAGCCTGTCAGTCAGCAAGAGACCAAGCGACAGTTCTTAACTTCCATTGCTGTTTAACTCAATAGGATAGCTAATTGTTCTGACCAATAGTAACTTCATACAACAGTTTAAGCTTAGAGACCTATCCAAAATCTTATAAGAAATCTTCATCATCCCTTCCTAAACACTCTGTATTGACTTAGGCTTTCATTTTGCTTGTCTTCAGAGAGATTTCTCCACAGTTTTTTCCACAGCTATGTTTATTTAAAAATGTGTTTTTAGAATGACCTAATCACTAAGATCTTGATATCTTGACCATTATGCAGATACAGTACATAAATCCAAATACACATAACAGAATTAGAAAAAGCAAAATTCCATACACTGAAGAACAGCACTTCCAAAAATAATTCATAACATTTTACAAACAACTCTAATCTACCAGTTAAAATCTTGTCTAATCCTATTTGAACTATGTTAAGTAAACTGAAATGCACAGAAGGGATGGTCAGTAGGCACTGCTGACAAGGCCAGCATCTATTGTGCTTTGTATATTGCCTTTGAACGGAGTGGTCTTGCAAGACCATTACAGAGGGCAGTTAAGAGTAAACTATATCATTATGGTTATAGAGTCATAGAGATGTACAGCATGGAAACAGACCGTTCGGTCCAACCCATCATGCCGACCAGCTATCCCAACCCAATCTAGTCTCACCTGCCAGCACCCGGCCCATATCCCTCCAAACCCTTCCTATTCATATCCCCATTCAAATGCCTCTTAAATTTTGCAATTGTATCAGCCTCCACCACATCCTCTGGCAACTCATTCCATACACGTACCATCCTCTGCGTGAAAAAGTTGCCCCTTAGGTCTCTTTTATATCTTTCTCCTCTCACCCTAAACCTCTAGTTCTGGACTCCCCCACCCCAGGGAAAAGACTTTGTCTATTTATCCTGTCCATGCCCCTCATAATTTTGTAAATCTCTACAAGGTCACCCCTCAGCCTCCGACGCTCCAGGGAAAACAGCCCCAGCTTGTTCAGCCTCTCCCTGTAGCTCAGATCCTCCAACCCTGGCAACATCCTTGTAAATCTTTTCTGAACCCTTTCAGGTTTCACAACATCTTTCCGATTGGAAGGAGACCAGAATTGCATGCAATATTCCAACAGTGGCCTAAACAATGTCCTGTACAGCCGCAACATGACCTCCCAACTCCTGTACTCAATACTCTGACCAATAAAGGAAAGCATACCAAACACCTTCTTCATTATCCTATCTACCTGTGACTCCACTTTCAAGAGCTATGAACCTGCACTCCAAGGTCTCTTTGTTCAGCAACACTCCCTAGGACCTTACCATTAAGTGTATAAATCCTGCTAAGATTTGCTTTCCCAAAATGCAGCACCTCGCATTTATCTGAATTAAACACCATCTGCCACTTCTCAGCCCATTGACTCATCTGGTCCAGATCCTGTTGTAATCGGAAGTAACCCTCTTAACTGTCCAATACACCTCCAATTTTGGTGTCATCTGCAAGCTTACTAACTGTACCTCTTATGCTCACATCCAAATCATTTATGGAATCACATGGGGGCTGAACCACCCAAGGATGACAATATAAATTTTGATGGCTTTTTAAAATAAGAGATGATAGGTTTGCATTACTGAGACTCACACTGACCAACACATGACTCAGAGCACAAATCTGGGCCTCTGCAGTCCTAGCCCAGTGGCATTGCCACTATGTCACTGTTTCCTGTTCGACTTGCAAATAAAAAGTAATACACTATAAACCTTACAGGTTTCCACAGTGTACATTTAAGTTCATATTCATGTTTGAAGACAGATTATAAATGCAAAAGACAAATAAATATTTGTCTTGGACTCATCAGGCCTAGGATACAAAAAATCAGACTTACAAAAGGAACCTCAATTACACAGCATGAGAAGAAGGTGCTCACTGGTTGGACCATTGGTGGTATGAGGATACGGTTAACTGTCAATCTTAATTCACAGACCAGTCAGGTAAGCACTAACTGGTGAAGGTATTGCTATGGAAATGCTGCAAACACTATCAGTCTGCCTGATTCCTTCCCAATGAAAAAGGTATTATTCATTCATGATTTGGCCCATCAAGCATGCTTCACCATTCCAGCAAGGCTGATTGGTCTCTCAATCCCACTCTCCTGTCTTCTCCCTGTAACCCTTGATCCCCTTACTAATCAAGAATCCATCTCTGCATTAAAAGGCACTCAATGACTTTGCCATCCTTATTGTGCTAAATTCTGGAGTACAGATGCAGAGTCCTCAACTGCTCCTCATATGAAAAGCCCTGCATTCCTATGATCAGTCTTGTAAACCTCCTCTGGACCTCCTACAAGGCCTGCACATTCTTCCTCCTAACTACCTCTGCTTTTTGTTGGCTGATACTATGTGGAATAGTCCTTGTTCTAGTCCTATGCAGGCTTCTCCCTCAATTACTTTTGTAACACCACCACTCCATTCTTAGGACTGAACTTGACTTCGCAGTTGCTTGCTGTTCTAATAATGCACTTTGATCTCAAGCGAACATTTCTGTCCTGGATTTGCTGCAAAGTTCCACTTAAACATAACACAAGCTGGCGGACAACACTGCATTTTCTGTGTAGGCACTATACGGCCTTGAGATCTCAACATTGAATTCCGTAATTTCTGAAAATTACTGTATTACACCAAATCTCCACTTTCCTACAAAGGCCCAATTTGTACACAATCTCCAACCTTGCCTTGTTTGTGTTATATAATTTAGTAGAAAGAAGCAATACACTCCCTCTTTTTTTTAAGCCAGCAATTTAACTGCACTTCTTTCAACTGAGTATACTATATTTGGTGTTAAGCATGTGGTCTTCCGCCACAATGAGAAGGCCGGATGCAGATTTGGTTATCGTTCTGTGGAAGGATGACTCAATTTTCAGGTCATTTCAGTTCTCCACCTCAGTCCCACTCTAGCCCTTCAGTCCTGAGTTTTAGTGGATCAGCAAAAAGTTCAACATAAGCTTGGGGAAACAGCATCTCATCTTTTGAGTTTGGACTGCCTTTTTGGATTCAACATAAGAGTTCAACAGTTTAGATAATAGTCTCCACTCCAATCTTGTTTCTTTATTAACTATTTTTTTTAAAAAAACAGATGTATGTTATTCCCACATTTCCCTTTACTTGGCATCCACACAGTTGCTACTTTGCCATTCACACTCACCCCCACACACCTTTTGTTACTTTACTCAATACCATTCCATTTGGCTCTTGTAACATGAAAGCTGCAGGCTTTCCAACATTTTCTATTTTATTTTCAATTTCCATCATTTCCAGTATTTTGCCCTTGCATAGTTATTGGATTGTCTATGTGAGATTACTCATTCTTTTAACAGCTAATACATAACACCATTGCATATTGCTCAGATTTGTGAATCACTTCCTGTTTTCCTTCTCAATGTGATACCATTGAATGAGAAAATGTCAAGCAACAATACAATTTGCACTATATTTCACTTGTGAATTAGCATGGAATTAAATGTAAGTGGGAAGAAATCTTTATCAAATTTTAGGACATTTGAATATCATTAGTTTTCTCACATTTTCTGTCTTTACTTCTAATGCAGAGCTTTGTAAATTGGTTTCATTTTAATTTGAGTGATTAATAATGAAAGCAGATTTCCTAAGAAACTGACACAATGCTTCATTCAAGTGGGATTACGTACTTAATCCTACTGATGCAAGACCAACACACATGTGAATGCATAATTACACACTGTTAAAAACAAATACACAGAACTTTTATTTTAAACCTATAATATTCAACAGAAATATTTAAAAAAGGGACATGATTGTTCATTTTATTAAGAGAGGATAGTTGTAAAGAGAATCTTTCCTTTTCTGGGAAAAAACTAAAACCAGGGTTTTATTGTTTATTTAAAGGGAAATTACATTCAACCAATTAATTGAAGCTCTTTGAGAAAGTTCTGTGCCATGGTCACAGATGAGCTTGTAGGTATACGATACTTGGATTTCCTGAAGATATTTGGTTAGGTGTGCCATGTCAAACGTTATTGCATACAATAAAGTTTCATGGTACCAGGGCTCATATATTAGTAAGGATAGAAGATCAGCTGGCTAGGTGACACATAACAAAAAATATGCATAAATGGTTGAAGTCCCACAGGGTCTGTGCTGGAGTGTCAACTTTTACATCAATGACTTACGTTAAGGGGAATGACGACAGAGTAGCTACATTCACAGATGATACCAAGAAAGAGAGGAAAGTATGTTGGGAAAAAGACATAAGGAAGTCATAGACAGCTACAGATAGGTTGAAAGAGTGGACAAAAACAAATGTGGCAGATGGAGTATAACATGGGAAAATGTGTGGTCATTCACTTTGGCAGGAAGAATAAAATAAACTATTATCTAAATGGTGAACAACTGTAGAATTCTGATGTGCAGAGAGATTTAGGAGCTACAGTGCCTCAGTCACAAGAAGTTAATATACAAGTATAGCCTGTAATCAAGTTGGCTGATGGGACGCTGTCTTGAGCAGAACTGAACGTATAAGGTAGGATATTATGCTGCAATTATACAGGGAATCACCATATCTCAAATACTGTATGAAGTTATGGTCCTCTTATTTAAGGAAGACCTAAACGCATTGGAAGCAGATCAGATGAGCTTTACTATGATATTGGAATGAGTGGATTTTCTTATGAGGATAGGTTGCTAAGCTTATTCTCAGCGAAGTTTAGATGACTGAGGGGTGGCTTGTTGGAAATATTAGATTCTAAATAGTCCTGACAAAGTGGACATGGAAAGGATGTTTGCTTACCAGAGTCAGTCCAGAAATTGAGGGCACTGCTTTAAATTTGGGGTTGCTCTTTCAAGGGAAAGATGAGGAGAATTATTTTCGCTTAAAGGGTTGTCCAACTTCAGAACCATGCATCTCAGAAGCTTAACAACAACAAGAAAGAACAATACAGCACAGGAATAGGCTCTCTAAGCCTGTGCCAACACAATTTGCCCTTCGACACTAAAACGGTCTTCACTTACAGGATCCATTAACTCTATTCTCTTCCTATTCATGTATTTGTCCAGGTGCTTCTTGAGTGCTGCTATTATGTCCGTTCCACCACCTTCTCTGGCACTCACCACCCTTTGTTTGAAAAACTTGCCTCACACATCTCTTTTAATTTTCCTCCACCCTGCACCTTGAACCTCATAATTGACCCCACCATTCTGGGAAAAAGCCTCATAATTTACACTCTATCCATGCCATTCACAAAATTATAAACTTCTATCAGGTCACCTCTGATAGACAAAATCCAGTTTACGTAACATTTCTTCATAGCTAAAATCGCCCATACCAGGCAGCATCCTCGTAAACCTTTTCTGTACCCTCTTCAAAGCTTTTTTCACTAGCTATCTACCTGCACTGCCATCTTCAGTGATCTACGGACCTGCATGCCCAGATCCCTCTGCATATCAATACTCCTAAAGGCTTTGCCTTTAACTGTATAATTTCCACCTATACTGAACCTTCCAAAATGCATCACCTCACACTGTCCAGATTAAACTCCATCTGCCATTTTTTCTGCCTATGCCTCCAAATGAGCTGTATCCTGTTATATCCTCTCTATCCGCAACTCCATCAATCTTCGTATCATCCACAAACTTACTAATTAGACCAGCCACGTTTTTGTCCAAATTATTTACGTAGATCACAAACAAAGATCCCTGCACTGATTCCTGTGGAACACCATGAGTCACAACCTTCCATTCCAAAAAGCATCCTTCCACCGCTACTCTCTGTCTTCTATGACTAAGCCAGTTCTGTATCCATCTTGCCAGTTCACCCTTGATACGATGTCACTTCACCTTTTGTACCAGTCTGCCGTGGGAGACTTTGTCAAAGGTTTTACTGAAGTCCATGTAGACAATATCAACCGCTTTTCCCTCAATCATCTTTTTCACCTCCTTAAAACACTCCATCAAATTAGTGAGGCATGACCTCCCCTACACAAAACCATGCTGTCCTTTGCTAAGAAGTCCATTTGATTCTAAATACGTACAGATCTTGTCCCGGAGAATCTTTTCCAACAATTTCCCTCACAGGCCTATAATTTCCTGGATTATGTCTGCTACTCTTCTTATACAATGGAACAACACTGGCTATTCTCCAGTCCTCTCAGATCTCAGGCTAAAGAGAATACTAAGATGTCTGTCAATGCTCCATCAATTTGTTTTTTTTGCCTCCCTCAATAGATCCGATCAGGACTTGGAGACTTATCTATCTTAATACTTTTTGAGCTGCACATACCTCTTTCGTTTTAATAGCAACTTGGCTGAGACATTTGACATTGCCTTCCCTGAGGTCAACCTTCCTTCGCTTTAGTGAATACCGACACAAAGTATTCAATGAGGACCTCCTAACTCTTCTGGCTCCATACAGATTCCCTCCTTTGTCCTTGAGTAGGCCAAGACTTCCACTGGCTACCCTCTTGCATTTTATATGTATAAAAAGCCTCGGGATTATCCTCAATCGTGTTTCCTAATGACTTATCCTGACCCCTTTTAGCCCTTTGTTTAAGTTCTTTCTTATTGTCCACATATACCTCAAGTACCCATCCTCTCAGACTTTATATATGCTTCCTTTTCCTTTTTGATTAAGGTCATAACATCCCTGGTCATCCAAGGTTCACATAACTTGCTACACCTATCCTTCATTCTCACAGGAATGTGCTGCTCCTGAACTCTTATCAACTGCCGTTTTAAATATTCCCACATGTCCAACATGGATTTACTCTCAAACAATTGACTCCAATCGAAATTCTCCAGCTCCTGGCTAATATTGTTGTAGTTCGCCTTCCCCCAATTTAACGCCTTCACCCAAGGCCTACTGTTATTCCTGATCCGTGAGTATCATAAAACTCACCGGTATTGTGGTCAGTACTCCCAAAATGCTCTCCCATTGAAACCTCACAAACCTGACCGGGCTCATTTCCCAAAACCAGGTCCAGTATAACCTCTTCCCTGGTTGAACTGTTTACATACTGTGTCAAGAACCACCCCTCCGTCCACCACCACCAACCCCCTCACCCCCTCGCTACATTGTCCGTACAAATTCTGATCCATCCAAGCCCCTACCTTGGATTCCCTCAGGCAATGTAGGGGAATTACAATCACCCACCACAGCAACCCTTCTGTCTTTGTATCTTTCTAATTTCTGTCTACATATACTCTCCTCTATCTTCTGCTGCCTGTTGGAAAGCATGTAGTATACCCCCAGCACTGTGATTTCACCGTTCCTACTCCTGTGTTCTACCCATATTGCCTAGCTACAAGAGTCCTCTGAAGTATCCTTCCTCAGTACAGGTGTGAGATACTCCTTTACCAGTAATGCAACACCCCCCATCCCTTTTACATTCTTTTCTACCACACCTGAAATATCTAAGTTCTGGTACATTCAGCTACCAGTCCTGTCCTTCCTTCAGCCAAATTTTCGTAATCGCAATAATATCATTGTTCCAAGCATAAAACAAAGCTCTAATTTCATCTGCCTTGCCCATTATACTTCTTGCACTGAACACGTGCTTTTCAGACAGTGTTTTTTTTTCAGCGGCCTTCCCCTGCCTGTTCTTGTTCCTAGTCATGCTTGCCTTAGTTTCTACCTCTCGCTCAAGTTCTGCATCTACTGCCCTACTCCTCTGGTTCCCATCCCCCAGTCACACTCGTTTAAACCCTCCCCAACCATTCAATCAGTTACACCCCCAAGGACATCAGTCCCAGTCCTGCCCAGGTATAACCTGTCCATTTTGTACAGGTCCCACCTCCCAGAACCGATCCCAGTGCCCCAACCTCCCCCTCACACCATCTTTGTGTTTATCCGATATGTTGGGCTCTTTCTACTCTGATTAGCTTGTGGCACTGGTAGTAATCCTGAAATAACAATCTTTGATGTCCTACATTCCAGCTTTCTTCAGGATTCTCTGTATTCTGCTGTTGGGAGCTCATCCCTTATTTTTACTTTTGTCGTTAGTGTATCGTGACCACTGGCCATTTGCCCTCCTACTCCAGAATGTCCTGCAACTCTCTGAGACATCCAGGACCCTAGCACCAGGGAGGCAACACACCATCCTGGACTCTCATTTGCAGCCACATAAACGCCTATCTATTCCCTTTATGACTGAATCCCCTGTAACTATAACATTGCTATGTTTATTTCTCCCTCCTTCTGCAGCACAGCCAACCATAGTGCCAAGAATTTGGCTGCTGCTGTTGTCCCCTTAGAGGCCATTCCCCTTGACAGTATTCAAAATGGTGTATCTGTTTTGCAGGGGAAGAGCCAAAGGAGATTCATGCACAGCCTGCTTAGCCCTCCTGCTCTGCCTGATGGTCACCCATTCCTTCCTGCCTGTGGAGTCTGAGTCTGTAGTGTGACCACCTCCCTATACATGCTATGCATGATACTTTCTGTCTCACGAATGCTTCAGTGTCCCCAGATGCTGCTCCAATTCAGAAACTCAGATTTCCAGGAGTTACAGCGAGAGACACATCTTGCACATGTGCAGGTCCCAGACACTGGAAATGTACCTGGCTTCCCACACTGAGCAAGGTCATTGAATATTTTTAAGACAGAGGTGAAAAGAAACATGTTAAGAGAATCAAGGGTTATTGGTGGTAGATGGGAATGTGGAATTCCAAACACAAAGGTTTGTCCGTAGATCTTTGTTTCAGTGGGAGCTAGAATCAAAGTAGATTGAAATTAAATAATGGACATTTAATTAAATAATTTTGTTGTGTAACTTTGCTCAGCTAAAGTATTAATAATAAATTGTTCATTTGTTTTAATTTAAGTTATAAACCTTGGGTCTGGTATTAGTTATTCACAAAGTTTGGTAGGAATCATTACGGTCAATTTTGAGGGTCACTGAATGTTTTTATTGGGCTGTCTTGCGAATTCAGGGATAGGGAGGCTGATTTGATTTGGCTGTCTGTCTTTGTGTTGTAATATTCTGAAAAGGTGGGGAAACAAGATTTTTTATTACTTTTAAGGTAAAGGTAAATAGTCTTTTTCAGCAAGGGGGTAAGAGATTATTGGGGTCGGTGAGCATGAGGGTTTATGGTTGTAATCAAAACAGCCAATGAATGGAGTAAGCTCGAGACGCTGAATAGAGTCACAGAGGTGTACAGCATGGAAACAGACCCTTCGGTCCAACCCATTCATGCTGACCAGATATCCCAACACAATCTCGTCCCACCTGTCAGCACCCAGCCCATATCCCTCCAAATCCTTCCTATTCATATACCCATCCAAATGCCTCTTAAATGTTGCAATTATACCAGCCTCCACCACTTCCTCTGGCAGCTCATTCCATACACGTACCACTATGTGTGAAAAAGTTGCCCCGTAGATCTCCTTTATGTCTTTCCTCTGTCACCCTAAACCTATGCCCTCTAGTTCTGGACTCCCCGACCCCAGGGAAAAGACATTGCCTATTTACCCTATCCATGCCCTACTTCTGCTCTTAATCTATATGTTCACACACACACACACACACACACTGTATTTCAAATTACAGGTCTTTCAGCTCAATCATCTGAAACCACCTCCCCCCCCCCCCCCCCCCCACCCCGCTTCACACAAATGGCTCACTCTTCTAAATCTCTTTCTTTGTTGGTACATAAAATGCATGAATTGCATCTGCAGCAATTGAAGAAGTGTCCAAATACCTGGAAGCTCTGCCACCTGATCTAACCACCAACACAGAGACGAGGACTATGTGTCCACGAGTGGATAGATTAGAGATAAATTACCGGGCACACTCTCTGTATGAACTGGAGCAAGGAATACAAAGCCACAAGAGGCAGTTCTGTGAAGGAAGAATTAAGATCCCACTCCTGCTGCAGAAGAGTCAACTGCTGGACCATCCTGTTCATATCACACAGACCATCAGTGCAATCAGGAATCTACAAGTGAGCTTGTGCAGTAGTGAAGGTAAGCTCCAACACTGCATTATTTTTTATTGCTGACAATACACCCAGGTGGTGGAGACGTATGATGTGGGCATTAGGAATCTACAGGTAGATGTAGATAGCTGAGTGGGCAAATAATTGGCAAATATAGTTTAATTTGCCAAAGAGTGAACTGATTCACTTTGGTAAGAAAAAATCAAAAGGCAGCGAGATTCCAAAAGTGTGCAGTCCAGCGGAATCGAGATTTTCTTCTTCACAAAACATTCAGGAGTAATTAAATGGTGAGGCTGAACTACCACGCACAGTTTTGGTCATGGTATTTAAGGAAGGATAGATCGGCATCAGAGACCGTACAAAAGGGATTCGTTTCGGAGATGAAGAGATTGACTCATCAAAATTAGCTCAACAAGTTAGGCCTTTACTCATTAGCAATTAGAAGAACGAGAACAATGTTATTGATACATACAAGGCATTGTAAGGGGATTGACAAGGTTGACTTTGGGAAGGTATTTCCATTAGTAGGAGAAATTCAAACTGGGGGACATAGAGAATAAGGGAACACTCATTAAAAACTGAAATGCAAAGGAATTTCGTTGCCTAGAGGATACTGAATGTGTAATTCTCTACCAGACAGTTGTGAAGGCTTGATCATTGAAAATATTCAAAAAGGTGATAAACAGGTTTTTAAAATGTCAGGGGAGTTGAGAGCTCTGATGAGCAGTTATGAAAGAGGAGTTGATCCTGGGGCAGATTAGCTATGATCTTGTTCAATGGCGGGATAGGGAGGGCCTAAATGGCCTCCTCCTCTTATGTTTGTATAATGTGCAATGGGTGAGGTGTGACTACATTTCTTAGACACTCAGGCCAGCAAACAACTTGCTAGATCCAGAAATACCAAGGAGAATTTTTCAATGTGCCTATTCAAAATTCTGCTCTCATCCAAAATCCCACTTTCCAGCAATGGAACCCCAAATACAAGTTCACGAGCAGGGACACTTGACAGAGTTCAGACGTGCATGTTGATTAGTCAAAGAAGCTCGAGGGCTAAATTGCCTAGTCCTGCTCCGAATACTTTTGGTATCTTCCTTTAACAGCACCAAGTGCTATCTTAGCATCCACCAAGGACTGCACCGTCCAAGACTATATTAAACAGTTAGTTCACTCATTGAGCCAGTGTGTTCACATTTAGCTTTACTATTAAATATTTATGTTGTCTCACCTATTGGAAGGCCCTTGCCTCTCAGTCGATCACGAATTTCCTGGTTACGATCTGGCTTGCTGATTGTATTTAAGGACAGCTGATTCAGCTACAAAATGGATAATACCAGGCATTATTCAAAATATTTGTAAAAACGTCAGTCTAATGTTGCAGATTACTATACACAGAGAACATGCACATCTCCCATTATTAAACTGATAGCCAATCACTGCTGGCTCAAGATAGAAAAGAATAAAAGCTAGCAGATATTATAACAATTATTGATCCACATTATTTCACTGAGTAAGATATAAAACATATAGAACATAGAACAATACAGCGCAGAACAGGCCCTTCGGCCCTCGATGTTGCACCGACCTGTGAACTATTCTCAGCTCGCCCCCCCTACATTATCCCAAAATGATCCATTGCAGAGGTGCAAAAGCCATTTACAAAAATGAAATGGTTCCAGGAATAAGAAACTTCAGTTGAGAGGAGAGACTAAAGAAGCTAGGATTGTTCTCCTTGGCGAGTATATTTCTTTATTTCTTCCTCATATTTATGCTTTTTTCAATCTCTTGCTTTGCTTCATGAATTTATAAGGGGGCAGTGTTAGGATTTCCAGTAACATATTTTTGATAATTGTTAAAATCCCATGACCACAATTATAATACAAGCACAAAATAATTGCATTCCACAGTCCAGTACTTACAGTTGTTAGACTACCCAAGACAAGTTTAACCAGCTGTTTAATGTATGAGAAAGCTGGTGCACAGTTACTGTTCCGAATATGAGCACTGCAACCATCTAGAATAGTCCTTATAGTCACTCGTGTGTACATCAGATCTTCACACATATTCAGCAATATGCTATTCAGGTGATCCCCAAGTTTGATTGGCTAAAAAGCAGAGAAGATAAATTGCTCCAGTTACATTATAAGAACATATCACATTTTCATATAGTGCACAACTCACTTCAGATCAAATTAAGTTCAGAAGACAAAGAAATTTAACGAATGTTAGTTGATTGCTAAAATATCCAAGATATCAAAAAAATGGAGTGAGCTATCCAAAATTTCTAATACAGTAGTAAAGCCAGGCCAATTTCTAATAGTGGATAATACAGATGTACCTAAACAAGGAACGAAAAGTTTATCACGAGATAGGCTCCATTGTCTACAAAAGACAACTTACTGAATTTAAAAGTGGGCAAGAATGTACAACAGATATAATGTATTGACTCATTGTTATTAGAGGAGGCAAAGGCTTTTCTCCTCTAACGAACAGAAATAAAATGATTGCTCACGAGGGAAAAAGATACAAGAAAACAGACATAATAGTATACATCCAATCAAATCAATAGTTGATTTAAGATTATTAGTTTAAGAATTCATTCTAAGCAACAATAAATTTTTCTCGACTGACCACCCTCAAGAATGAAGAGGTGGGTTAAGAAACAAAATTCAATTTCCTGTCCTCTGGCTCACACAAACACCTCAATTTCATGGAGTCATAGAGATGTACAGCACGGAAACAGACTCTTCCATCCAACTCGTCCATGCTAACCAAAGATCCCAACCCAATCTAATCCCACCTGCCAGCACCCGGCCCATATCCCTCCAAATCCATCCAAATGCTTTTTAAATGTTGCAACTGTACCAGCCTCCACCACTTCCTCTGGCAGCTCATTCCATACACTTACCACCCTCTATGTGAAAACATTGCCCCTTAGGTCTCTTTTACATCTTTCCCCTCTCAGCCTAAACCTATTCCCTCTAGTTCTAGACTCCCCCGTCCCAGGGAAAAGACTTTGTCTATTTCTCCTATCCATGTCCCTCATGATTTTATAAACCTCTATAAGGTCACCCCTCAACTTCAGACACTCCAGGGAAAACAGCCCTAGCCAATTCAAACTCTCCTTATAGCTCAAATTCTCCAATCCTTATAAATCTTTTCTGAACCCTTTCAAGTTTCACAGCACCTTTCCGATAGAAAGGAGACCAGAATTGCATGCAATATTCCAACAGTGGCCTAACCAATGTCCTGTACAGCTGCAACATGACCTCCCAACTCCTGTACTCAATACTCTGACCAATAAAGGAAAGCATATCAAATGCTTCTTCACTATCCTATCTACCTGTGACTCCACTTTCAAGGAGCTATGAAACCGCACTCCAAGTTCTCTTTGTTCAGCAACACTCCCTCGGACTTGACTATTAAGTGTCTTAGTCCTGCTAAGTTCACTTCCATCCTTTCAACTTGCTGCAAGATTCTATTGCGTGTCCCTGATTTCTCTGCGTCTGTATCACTCTCGTGATACCACCTTCCACACACAAATGCTCCGACAGGTTTTGCTTTTTCCTCAAACTAGAACTCTACTTCACAATTGTTGACTTAGCCCTTAGCTACATCAATTTTATGTCCTGCACAAATTCTCTAAATTTTCTCTCCATCCCAGAAACACATCTTGCATTCACTTATCAACCACCAATCTCCAAATTCAATGGATGATCCTCTTTTCTCAGAAAGATACTACAATGAAACACACGTTCCATTCTCCCCCTTTCAAAATGAATGGACGGACATCATGGAAAGGCAACAGGGTGTTGGAAATGATTGAGATGTAGACCAAGCATCTTGGAATGAACAGTCCTTCTTGTTTGCTCCAAAGGAAGGGATGGGAGGGTATTTTCAGCAGCAGCATTATCCCAAAGGTGGTGGAAATGTTAGAGGGTGCACAGGCTAGTGAGGTGGAAGTGAAGACAAAAGGTAATCTATGATTTGCTTGGAGAAAGGGAAATGGGTCAGACAGTACTGCGGACTCAGTCAACAATAATGGCAAAATGGAATTCAGGTCAGAAGAGCAATTGTGGAAAGTAACATCATTGGAATAGATGTGGGGGAGACAGATAAACTAGGAGAATGAAATGAAGTCCTTGCAGGAAACAGGATGTGAAGAAGTGTAGGTGAGGTAGCAGTGAAAGTCACTGGACTTACAAGAAGCATCAGTACAGCAACAGCGTATCCTCAGAAAATGAAACAGAGAACTCGAGGAAGGTAAACGGCAGAGAGATGAAAATGGGAGCAGAATATATTATCTTTTTCCAGTTCTAGGTGATAATAATGAAACAAATAACTGATATACCAAAAGTAGAGTCAGAATAGGATTGCTACAGTGAATATTTAACATATACCAGAAAACCATAGGCATAATTGGGGACCATGCAGATACCAAGACCTTTTATTTGTAGGGAGTGAGACATGTTAAAGGAGAAATTGTTAAATGAAAACACAAATTCAGCAAGGCAGAGGAGAGTGGTAATAGTTGGAAACTGTTTGGGCAGCCATTCAAATAAGAAACATAGAGCTGTCAGACAGTCCTGGTGAGGGGTGGAAGTGTGCAGAGATTGGATTACCATGATGAAGATAAATTTGCAGTTAGGGTCGAGAAACTGGAAATGAATAATATTTGAAATAAAACCATGAAGCGGAACAATGTTGAAATTTCGTCAGGTTCAGCCGACGTCAGGATGGATCTGTGAACAGATCGGGGTTTTGTTCGACACAATTCATCTCCATTTTCCAACAGCATAAAATCCATCACATTTCTTTCTCTAAATTTCCAAAGAGAAATCATATTGGTTTAAAAATGTTAACTGGTTCACTCTCCCAAATATGCCACAAGAAGAGTTTTTCCAGAACGGTTTTCACTTCAAAATTCTTATATTTTAAGATATCCTCTGTTAGGTCAAAATAAACATCACCAGAAATCTTCAATATTAGTGTTTAGTTTGAAGAAAGAACTAAATTGGAATTCCTTAGTGAAGCTGGGTATTGTGGACCCTATTTTCAGTTTCATGCCTGTACTACTTCTTGTTCAACAGGATTGCATGACAATACTATGTACATCCTGAGAAACAAATGTGCTAACCAAATTCCTGTAATCACAACAGTCACAACTGCTGCTCATTACTGAAATGCAACTAGCTCATAGACAATTTGGAAGCAGTGGCTTGAAGAAAATAAAACCGGACCGATTTTGCGCTGCCTTCAGTGAGCTAACCTTGGGGCCCAGAACAATATAGTTTGGTTCATAATTCTCTACTTTTCTGGGTAAGTTGACTTATTTTAGACACAAACTACTCACTAATTATCAAATTACTGGTATGATATCTGAGGGAAAGGGCTCTAATTACTGCCTAATTGATTTTAAAAAACTAATGATGCTGAATTATTATAGAATTATTTGGGTTTGCATTCATGAACTTTGCTGTACAGAACGTTTACTCAAGTGTGTAAGACAAGTAGGATAGAAGTCCGACTTTAGATGCTTCAGATTAACAGCCTAGAGAAGTTAGAATGAATTTCTGCCATTCACGTCTCATTCTTTGCTATGTGTGGTACGCACCATTTCACAAATGTGTCTATCGAAATAAGGAGTGAACTCCAGACACATCTTTCTCCTATTCAATATGAAAAATAACTGGAAGTGTTTTTTCTTGTTGCACTTTCAAGAACCTTCAGCCAGAAGTGCCAATTGAATGATCCACCTGAGCCTCCTGAGAATTGTAGAATCTCGAAACTCTTACAGTACAGAAAGGTACCATTTAGCCCATCTTGCCTTAAACTGCTTTTCAAATCAGCATCATTACCCCGTTCCTGCCTTTCACCCCATGTCCTTGCACATTATTTTGATCTAAATGATCATCCAATGCCCTCTTGAATGCCTCATTTGAATCTGCCTCCATCATACCTCTCGATAGTGCATTCCATACCCTAACTACTCACTGAGTAAAAAAAGATTTTCCTCACTTCAACCTTGCTTCTTTTGCAGATCACTTTAAATCAGTGCCTTTTTGTTCTTGATTCTTTTATGAGCGGGAACAATTTCTCTCGATCTACTCTATTAAGTCTGCTCATGATTTTGAAAGCCTCTACCAGATCTTAGCTACCTTCTTCTTGTGTCAAGAAGAACAGTCTCAGTATCTTCAATCAAACTGAACTTCCTCACCCCGAAATGTTCCTGCACTTTCCAACGTGTCATATCCTTCCTATATTGTGGCATCCACATAATACAGCAGCCAAGGTCGAACAAGTGTATTATACCAGTTTAACATCACTTCGTTGCTCTTGGGCATTATATAACCTTTGTACTTTTACAGAGATCCCAAAATTCTCAGATGTCTGTGTTCAGCCAATTTAATTCACTCAAAGGTGAATGTTCCGCTCAGTGAAAGCTCCAAGGTGGCCATTGGTGCTTGGAGTTTCTGGCACCAAATATCAGCTCAAAGTGACTCCCCTTTGGGAAGCCCTGGTCCAGGTGCTGCTGTGTATTTGACTGTATAATTTTTCCAGAGAAAAAGTGAGGACTGCAGATGCTGGAGATCAAAGTCAAAACATGTGGTGCTGGAAAAGCACAACTCTTCAGCAGGAATTCCTGATGAAGGGCTCCTGCCTGAAACATCAATTCTCCTGCCCTTTGGATGCTGCCTGACCGGCTGTGCTTTTCCAGCACCACACTTTTCGACTGTGTAATTTTCTCAGCCTAAACATAACATCAATCACCACCTTTGTCTGGAAGGATTCCTTTGTAAAATTTTCAACATTGCTACTGAAATTGTTGAACTCAGCTGAGCAAGAACTGTTCAACATACTGTAGAAGAGGGCAGTGAAAACGGCTCAGCAAGGAAGCTACAAAGTAGTTACTTTAAAAAGCTGAAAATGCTTCAAAACGCCTCATGATCGAAAAATGTAAGAGAAGTATCATAGAATCAACGAACTGTTTCAAATAAAGTACATTCTTCTGTATATTTCTTTTTCAGGTACTGTATTAATTCAAACGTTGGCATGTTATATTGCTAGAAATGACTCTAAAGTTCACTGATGAAACAATAAGTTTTTAGTAAAAATATTACATACTTCAAAATAACTTATATCCAACAATTTGCTGTTTATATTGCTTAAAAGAATTTGCAGAACCATACCATCTCATGCTCAAGTGGAGCAAACCTCAATTCATTTTACAACACTTTCCAGCTGTTGAGTTTCCAAAATCATCTGTTTATAGTTAACAGTTAACAGCTGTTAATGGCAAATCCCTTTTGATGTCAAAACTTCAAGGTAATAACAAGGCATCAAGAATGCCAGTGCATATGTTTCTTTGCAGTAATATTAATTTGGATGACTAAAATTAAGGACAGATTTTTCTTTTAATCGACACTGAGATGATGGAATAGTTTAAAAACTCTGACAATGATGGCGAACATCAGTAAGTAATATTAAAGAGATTTGATTTGATTTTCAACTGTAATAATTAAACTCTTTCAGCCTGATTACAAAACTCATTTGACTTCAGACTAGATACTATTTTACATTACATTCAATAGATTATCATTGTGATCTTGTTGTACAGTGTGTAGCTTTCCTACCTAAGACCCGGTTACTCTGAGTTTGAGTACCATCCCAGGATTGATAACCAAAGATGATGCATTCATAATGCAGCCAGAGGTTCAATATCAACCTGTAAATACTGCATGCAGGTGGAATGAGTGGGAGAGATTCCTACAGAAAGCTGGTGACATTATTACTACCATATTTCCAAAACATGGGAAGACTATCACTGGACTGTTAAGCCAGAAGCCCAGGTAATATTCTGGGAACTTGGGTTCAAATCTTGCCACAGTGATGGAGTTTGTTTTAAGTGGAGATCTACTGTAGTATATTGTATATCTCCCTCTCTGCCACCCTCTTGGATTCTCTTAGAGAGGTGTAAATAAAGATCGTTGTAATTCATTCATAAATTGTGGGGACTGTCAGCTAGGTCCACATTTCCTGCCCATCCCGAATTGCCCCAGAGAACTTGGCGCTGAGATGTCATTTTGAATCGTTGCAGATCTTGGATTGTTGGGATGCAGTACTAGAGAAAGGGAGTCCTAGGATCTTTGACCCAGTGATGTTATATATTTGCAAGTCAGGATGGTTGAGACGTGGAGGGGGATCTTACAGATGGTGGTGTACCTAAGCATCTGCTGCCCTTGTCCATCAAGGTGATAGAGGTCACAGGTTTTGAAGGTCCAGCTGAAGGAACCTTGGTAAATTGCTGCACAGTATCGTGTAAACGGTATGCACTGCTATCAAAATATGCCAGTGATGGAAGAAGCAAATGTTTGCGGATGTGGTGCTAATCAAGTTGGCAGCTTTGTCCTGGATGGTGTCAAGCCTCTGAGCAACATCGAAGCTGCACTCTTCCAAGCAAGTGGGGGTCATTTCATCATACTCCGAACTTGTGCTTTATAGGTGGTGCAGAGACTCTGGCAGTCAAGTGAATTACAACAGAATTCCTAGACACTGACTTACTCTTGTATTCTCAGTGTTTAAATAACTGTCCCAGTTCAGTTTCTTGTCAACGTTATTCCGCAGGATGTTGACTGTGAGAGTTCAGTAATGGAAATGGTATTAAACACCAAGGTGTGTTGGTTAGATCAGGTGCTATGTAGTTGGTCATTAGCTGGCACTCATTATTTGCCATTTAGATTAGATTAGATTACTTACAGTGTGGAAACAGGCCCTTTAGCCCAACAAGTCCACACCGACCCGCCGAAGCGCACCCACCCAGACCCATACCCCTACATTTACCCCTGTACCTAACACTACGGGCAATTTAGCGTGGCCAATTCACCTAACCTGCACATTTTTGGAGTGTGGGAGGAAACTGGAGCACCCGAAGGAAACCCATGCAAACATGGGGAGAATGTGAAAACTCCACATAGACAGTTGCCTGAGGCAGCAATTGAAGCTGGGTGTCTGGTGCTAACCACTGGGCCACCCAGCTTTAGACAGGACACTGTGTAGGTCTTGTTGCAAAAGGACAAACTATTTCAATGTCTGAAAAAGTGCAAATGGTGCCAAAAGTTGAATCATCAGCAAAATCCCTATTTTTGATCTTATTTCATAGGATAGGTCGCTGGTTCAACAGCTAAAGATGGGTGGACATAGGAACATTACCTTGAATAACTCACTCAGTAAAGCCCTTTGGTTGAAATATTGACCTCCAACATCAACAACTTTCATCCTTTCTACCAGGTATGACTCTAACCAGCAGAAAGTTTTCCCTTCAATTTCCATCAATTCCAGTTTCGCTCATGCTTTGATGCTGTCTGGTGTCAAGGGCAGTCCCCCTTGTCTCACCTCTGGACTTCAGCTTTTTTGCCCATGTTTGGACCAATGGTGTAATGAGTTCTGGAGCTGGGTATCTCTGAAGAAGTCCGAAATGAGCATCAAATGAGCAGGTGTTTCCTTTACAGTGTCCCTGATAGCACAGTCTATGACCCATTTCATTTCTGGGCTGATAATCAAGCCTAGACTGTTAAAGTGGCAGTTAGCCACTAAATAAATTTGCCCTGATTTCGTACACAGGCCATACCTGGACAAATTTCATATTGCTGCTTATGAGCCATTGACGCAGTTTTACTGCAATAATGGGTGCTTACAGTGAATCATGTGATGAGTCTTCTCTCAATGCAACAGCCTTAGTAATCAAACACTAATGTGTACTTTAGAATGTGACTATTATTGTAAAAATGAATGGTTCCGAAGGAATTAATGTTCATGTCACACTGAGTGCCACTCTTTCTGTTTATGTCACCCAGACTATGGGTGGAGATATATAGTTGGATATTGAGGAAGCAATCAATCAATAAAATGCTGCACAGCTGACAACAACATTGACAACTAATGGAAATGCAAAGAAGCAGTGGGAAACTGTAGCTGGTGATCCACAAGAGTTAGGAACAGAAGCAGCTTATTCGGAGTCTGCTCACCATTCAATAGGATTGCGACTGATCTTTAGGTTCAACTCAACTTTTGCACCTGCTTCCCACATTCACTGATTCACTACAAGACCAAAACGTTGTATGTTCCAGTCTTAATCATAGTCAATAATGGAGGATACACAACTATCTGATGTGGAGAATCCAAAGCATTCCAAATTTTGGAGTGAAGACATTTCTCTACATCTGCATCTTATATGATCAGTCCCTTATCTTGAAAATGGCTTGTTTCAAATCAAAACAAAATTACAGAATAATGATTGCATTATAAAAATCAATGTGAACAACACTCAATCACTGAGATGTTACCCTGACTCTCACTGCTAGCTCTTTGTGGTAGCTGCCACTATGTGATGCATAGAAAGCATTTTTTGAGGTTCACTACCACAAAACCTCCCTCCTTCACCTTGGGTCTGCCTCATGATTCGTGGTAGAGGATATACTATTGTAAAGTTCTTACAGAAGAGATACTATTTGTGATGAATACAATATGTATTGCAAGACAGGTGTTTTGAGAGCTGTACAGAATACACCTGCACTCTTTGCCTAGATACTAGTGGTCTAGTGTCCAACTACATATCTCCATCCATAGCCTGGGTGGCAAACAGAATTAATAGAGCACAATGTAAAATGAACATTAATTCCTTCAGAAATGTTAATTTTTATGACAATAATCACATTCTAAGATACACAAGCATCAGTGTTTGATTGTCTTCCATTTCCGGTGACACTCTGAAGTGCTCAAGGCAGCTACGGAGATGGGTAATCTGTGTACCCCTTGCAGCACTGATCATCCATGAATTAATGTAGCAATAGATTTCCCAGAGGCCAATGTATACAGTTGTTGTGGTTTTCCATTTTCAACCACTGTGATTGTACATCTCAAGTTACTAGTTTCTGGTCCAAGAGCAGATCGACGTCAATGTGAAGACATTAGTTTTATATTGACATTCATTTATCCTGCTGTCTGGCATTTTCCTCACATCTGTAACACAACCTTAGAAAGTCCAACAAAGAGCATTTATCTTCTCCAGTAAATCCAAAGATAAAATAAGCTGTTTAATCCTTTTTAATCCTACATTGTCACCAGTTCGCATGTTCAACAACGTTATTAAATTATATAACAGAGTCACCGAGTTACATTGCTTCAATTTTCTACATGTCGATTGAAATTGTCAATAATCCAGATGGCTTGCATTTGTATGACTTTTGTTTCTTTATTTAGTTGCTTAAAACACCAACTCATATTTTTAAAAATGAACAATACTTGCACTGCGCATTTTCTGAAGTATAGGCCCATTTTGATGGACATTCATTTGCATGGACATTCACTTTAATTCTTCTACACAATTAGCTAACTCAAATTGGTCCCAACAGATTTTAAAAGCATAGCCAATTTCTTTTGCTTTGTCAAGAGAAAGATACCAACAGGAATCAAAAAACAAATTAGTATTTTTGTAGATATTGAATTGCAGAGCAGAAGTAAGGGGCCATATGACAAACCTCCTAATCTGACTTTTTTTTGATGTTCTTATGTAACCTACTCAATCTCTCTTCAAAAGGAGAGACCTTGCTTCCAAAACCAGTTCAGTCAATCGTTATCCCTCTTGACAGTTATGTTCTTTCTTCTGGTCGCACAGGTACTGGTTAATAACCTGTTTGTTGTATTTGTCTTTCCAATTGCTTGCTCCATCTGTATGTTAACTTTCAGTGATGTACATAGAGGAAAACACAAATGCAAACAATTCCCAGCCCCTCACCAATCAAAAATGTTGCTTCTTAAAATTTCTCCTCCTAAACATAACATCACATATTGCATTCCATCTACCATACCGTTCTCACTGCAGTCACCCAATCTGTCCACCTCCCACATTAGCCTCTTTGCATCCACCTCACTGTTTCACACCTAAATTTCTCTCATCAATATTAGCATCGTGGTACTGTTAGTGGACTAGTAATCCAGCATTAACAGTACAGGTAGTTCTTCTGTAATGTGATGGTTGCATTCTTGTGCAACCCTGCATTACAGAAAAATCACGCTTTACAAACAGCTTAAAGTGCTGGCATAGTAATCGCATTACAGCCAATACACATTTTAAAAGTTCGTGCTTTAGAAATAGTGTTCCCAATTCATCAATCACATTAGTAAATTCGTGTTAACAAAACACCGTTATTGCAGCATGACTTGTAATTCGCGAATGCTCCAGAGACATCTGATTAAATGCCATCACTGCACCTGAAGGAATAAGTGCTGCTAACTAATAAATTTGAAATAAAATGGCAATCACAAAATTATCACAGGTTGCCACTGATTCACTAACGCGAAAGTGAGGACTGCAGTTCCAGGAGATTACAGTAGAAAGTGCAATGCTGGAAAAGCACAGCAGGTCAGGCAGCATCCAAGGAGCAGGAAAATCAACGTTTTAGGCAAAAGCCCTTCATCAGAAATTCCTGCTCCTCGGATGCTGCCTGACGTGCTGTGCTTTTCAGCACCACATTCTTAACATTGATTCACTAACGTCATTATCTGACATAGATGTACCTCCAGGTTAAGTTTTCCTCAAATTGTGTAGAAAGTCATTAGTTGTAGATGGCCCTCTATCAACTACCCAATGGCAAATGGCAAAGGACAGCAAACGTTGTCTATTGTTAGTGAAAGGGCTTCGCTCTGTCTAAATACGTTGTTTAGTATGCAGATAGTGCTGTTTTGTAGCCTCATGAGATTCACACCTCAGTTTTAGGTAGGCTGTTCCTGACATGACCTCTTGCATTCTTCATTCAATCAGGGCTGATTCCTTGGCTTGCTGGTAACAGAAGAGTGGGGAATATGCCAGGGCATAAGATTGCAGATTGTGTCAGAGTAAAATCTGGCTGCTGTTGATGCTGCTGATGATGAACCCCATGCCTCATGGATGCCCAGTCTTAAGTTTGAAGTCTATTCCACAATGATAGTGGCACTCAATGCGATGGAGAATATTTTTAAAGTGAAGCTGGGACTTTGTCTCCACAAGGATTATGAGGTGGCCACATTTGTAGTTACTATTATGGACAGATGCATCTACAGCATGCAAATTGGTGAGTACAGTGATTGGAACAAGGTCAGCCAGGTGGACACTACAAAATAGGAGCCAAGATTAGAGTGGTGCTTGAAAAGCTCAACAGGTCAGGCAGCATCCGAGGAGCAGGGAAATCGATGTTTCGGGCAAAAGCCCTTCGGCAGGAATTGGCAACGGGCAGCAAATGCCCGAAATGTCGATTTTTCTGCTCCTCGGATGCTGCCTGACCTGATGTGCTTTTCCAGCACCACTCTAATCTGGACTCGAACCACCAGCATCTGCAGTACCCACTTCCACCACAGAATAAGAGTTTCCTGATTGGGGCTGTAAATCTGGTCCAAGTATGGATATACACAGGAGTGTCAGGGTTCTGTTTACTCTAGAAACTGGCTCTGAGCTAGCTGAATCAGTGTCAAATACTACGCATGTGTAAATAAAGGGTGACTAGGTGGTGGGTTACCAGCCTTTGTGGAGTTATTTCAGTAAGGAGGAAGCTCAAGTTTGTTCTTCCCTTTCATTGCTTCCCTAGATTGTCTCAGCGAATGCAAGGCATTCTGAAGGGGAAGTACGAACAGCCAACAGTCATGATACATGTTGATACCAATGACATAGGTAAACAAAAAATTGAGCTTCTGCAACAGGAATACAGAGAGTTAAGCAATAGATTAAAAAAAGAGGACTACTAAGGTTGCAATTTCTAGATTACTTCCAATGCCATGCATTACTGAGTATAGGAATAGGAGGTCAAGTCAGATGAATGCACGGCTAAATGGCTGGTGTAGGATGGAGGACTTTAGATTTTTGGATCATTGGGACAGTTTCTGGGATAGATGTGACCTGTACAAGCTGGATGAGTCATACCTGAAATGGAATGGGTCCAATATCCTTACTGGGAGGTTTGCTTGTGTTGCTGGGGAGGTTTTAACCTAATATGGCAGAGAGATGACCATAGAATAGACGTAAAGTCGGAGGCAAGGTCAAATCAGACACTAAAGGAATACCAGAACAGAACAACAGGCAGATAAGATGTGGGACTGGAAAGCTTAATTTTATCTATTTAAATGTAAGGCAGATGAACTTACAGCAGTGATCTGCAGGTGGGAATATGTCATTGTTACAATCAGAGACACGGTTGAAGGAAGGACAGGACTGGCAGCTCAACATTCCAAAGTACAGAAGTGCGAGGGGGTGGGAGAAGTGCACTATTAATAAAAGGAGATGGTTAATGCAGTAATAATACAGGATGTCTTAGAAGACTCTTCAAATGAGTCCACCTAGGTAGAGCTTAGAATTACATGTTAGGGCTTCCAATAGTCAGGGGGAGACAGAAGAGCAGATATGCAGGGTTATAGTAGCAGTGACTTCAACTTTGCTAACATTAACTGGGATTGCCTTAGTGTGAAAGGATTAGATGTAATGGAATTTTTAAAGTGCATCCAGGAGACCTTTTCGTGCCAGTACATCGACAATCCTACTAGAGGCAGTGCAAGGACTAATCCAAGGGAATGAAGCTGGTCAAGTGGCTCAAATATCAATGGATGAATATTTTGGGGACAGTGACCATAAATCTGTGTTTCAAAGTTATTATGGAAAGGGATAAGGATAGTACAGAACTTAAGTATCTAAATTGGGAGAAGACCAATTTCAATATCACTAGACAGGATCTGGCAAACAGAGTGGGAGCAGCTACATGCAACTAACTCTATATTTAGAAAGGGAGTCTTTTAAAAGTAGTACAGTGAGAATTGAGAGCCAGCATATTCCTCTAAGAGGGAAGGGTAAGGGCAGCTAGTCCAGGGTACCCGAGATGTGAAGGGATAGCGAGAGTTTGATGAAGAAAAAGGAAGCATATGTCAAGAATAGAACATTAAAAACAGGACAGACCATCTGAGTGCGGGAAGGTACTTGAAAAAGAAATTCGGAGGGTAAAGAGGGGCCATGAAATACCTTGGACAGATAGCATTAAGAAAAACCCTAGGGCATTTTAGAAGTATATTAAGAGCAAGAGGATTACCAAAGGAAGAGTGGGGCTTATTAAAGATCAACAGGCCAATCAGTGCATGAAGCCAGAAGATATAGGTGAGGATGAATATTTGTCATCTATATTCACAAAGGGGAAAGGCATTGCACCTGAAGATTTAGTTTAGGATGGTGAGGTTCGAGAACATGTTCAGAATAATAAGGAAGTGTATTCGAGGTTTAATCAGGTTAATGTTGCATAAATCCCCGGGACCATTGAGATATATCCCATGCTGCTCTGGGAAGCATATTTAATATTTCATTGGCCACAGGTGAAGTGCCAGGTGACTTGAGGAGAGGTGGTTCCTTTGCTCAAGAAGGGTAGCAGAGGTAGGCCAGATAATTACAGACCAGTTAGTCTAGAGTCGTGGCAGGGAAATCATTGAAAAAAAAACTTTGAGGGATAAGATTAATGAACACTTGAAAAGGCAGGGATTAAATCAGGGATAGTCAGCATGGATTTGCTGGAGGGAGCTCCTGCCTCGTTAACTTTTGAAATGTTGACTAAATATATTTGGTGAGGGTAGTACAAAAGGTAAGAGCCCATGGTATCCACGGCAATTTGGCAAACAGGATGTAAAATTGGTTTTCAGATGGGAAGTGAAGGCTGGAGGAGGGTTATTTCTGTTGTGATTAGCAGAAAGTTTCCTTACCTATGTTTGTCCTGACACCAAAGTCCATGTTGAGAACTCTCCTGACTGTATAACACTATGCCACCTGTTCTGGTGGGTATCTCCTGGGATGGTGGTGGTAGTGTCTGGGGAATAGTCATGCTGACAGAATTACACCTTACAGAGTTTGTGAGACAGCTCTCCCAATTTTGGCACTAACACCCATATGTTAGTGAGAGTGACTTTGCAGGGTCAACAAAAGGAGGAGCTTTATTGTGTCGCTCTCTGTGCCTTAGTCAATGCAAAGTGATCTGTCTAGCTTAATTCATTTTGCAGTTTCTTGCATGTGATACAGCTAAGTGGCATGCTAGCTCATTTCAGAGGACAATTAAAAGTCACCAATATTGCTTTGGGTTAGGTAAGGATAGCAGTTTCCTTCCAAAAACAAATGAACCAGATGCTATTTTTTCCCAGAACAATTGTTTCAAAGTCATCATTGTAACATCAACTGTGGTGGAATTCCAACCCAGGTCCCCAGAACGTTATCTGGTCTCCAGATTACTGGCAACAGTACCACTATACTATCACCTCCCCTAAGCTACATTCCCTCAAATTGCATTAAGCTAATTTTAATCTGACTCTCTGCTCATTCTGCCACTAATCTTCAGAACAATATCTTATTCATTACTAGTTCTATATATTTCTAACTCAGTTGCACAATCTATCCACTACTAACTCAGTCACTCCTAAACTCTTGCAAAGACATTCACATTCCACAATGGTAAATACCTCCTTGCTGGTGTTTCATCAACCAATGACCAGAAAGTCCAATTTGTTCAAACTCTACCACACATTCAGTTCCACTTGCCTCACATCCCAGTCTATATATTCAATCCAAAATTATGGTCTTTACCTATAAATCAGCTCACCCAACCATGGCCTTACTACATTGTACATCTGCATTTTGCTCTCAATATTGTTTCACAAATGTTCCACGTGTAATGCTCTAACGTAATGTTTATACCCCAGTGTTTACCCTACAATTGTTTTACAGAAGCCTTGGTTCTACTTTTTGAAATCAGCCTTGTATCCATTTCATTAACTTTAAAACCCTAGTCAACATTTGTCTCTTGAAGGTGCCTTTATGGTCCTATTCACTACCTTACTGGATCAACATCCATTTTGAACACACTTGTTTGTCGAGTTTCCTGGGATTTTTTGTTATGTTAAAGGCAAGTTGTCATCATTGTTATTTTTGCTTCTAATTTTTCTTTCATTCATTGCATGTCATGCTATTTAGTAATTGATTAAATTTCCAGGTATGTACTTCTCCTGTACTCTAAATGCTGAGCATTTTATTCCACTTGTCATCTACTTAAACACTGCTCAACAGCTTTGCCCAGCCTCGAGTCTGATCAGATATTAGGCTGCTTATCAAGTTACTAGCCCCTTTTAATCATTATGACCCACTGAATCCTGAACAAACTACATCATGAAACAGCTAAGCAGTGGTATATAGATTAACTTGGATTATGAACCATTAGGGTATCTAAATTATAATGGTGATGGAAAGTTAAATTTAAAATTTAAAAATATCTTTATTCCATCATGAAGTGCACTGCTGATTTGGCGGTTTGCAATGGGTATTAGCTTTATCCTTCCCATTAAATTATCTAATGAGAAGAATTCATTTTTTTAATCTTGTGCCTCTCACAGATTGACTTTAATAATGTCTTATGTGAATAAGGAGAGCTGACTGAAGCTTTCAAAATCATGACTGGACTAGATAAAGTAGCTGTTTCCACTTGTAAAAGAAACAGGAATGAGAAGACACAAATTTAAAATGATGTGCAAATGAAACAAAGGTAATGTGAGAAAAACATTTTCACACAGCATGTTATGATATAGAATGCATTGCCTGGAAATTTGGTGGAGTCAGCATTGGTTGGTAATTTGGATACAAATTGTTTCTAGGGATATGGGGAGAAAGGCAGGGGATTGCCACTAGATAACAGAACCAGTGACTGACCTGCTTCTGTAACAAAAGGATTCTGTGATCTTCCAATTGGCTCTGACGTATGAAGCTACATAAATTTGCTTCCTGTCTATTTATCTTTCTCAATCATAAACTCCTGCATGTTGTATCCATTATTATCATCTGTCATCAGTACTATTTCTTACTGACATAGCAGCCACTTTCCAGCACAGTATTTCTAATTACTATTGTCTTCATGTATAAGCATTTTACTTTAGGTTAGCCCTGCTTTTAGCCCTAGTTTTGGCCACTTACTCTGTCCTTTCACTAAGAAGCTTCTGACATCTCAGCCAAACTCTCTGAAACTCTCACCAAACCAGTTTCTCTTTGAACCTTTCACTTCAAGTCAAAACCATCTCAACTTTGTTTCAGGAACTTCTGATAATCTCTCCAAGTTTCCAATCCTGTCCATTTCTTTTTCAACTCTCCCCAACGCAGCCTCCATCTCCATAGACACACTGAGATGTTTTCTATGTTAAGTACACTATAAAAACAACCTAGTATCTGACTCAACTGTATCATGTAATCACCTTGCTAACAATCATCCACTGCGTACTCAGTATCATCATGGATTTATTTTCCTACCCATATATTCCTCTACCCATCCATCTACTGCATCTAATTATTGATGTTCATTTCTACAGTTCTTCCAAAACAGTTTCTGCTTTGTCTGGATGACATCATTATAGTCGCACCAGACTGCCAGTCACTTTGTTAATGTCCCAAATTTCCTTGGCAATTTTCTGTCCTTTATCCAACTCTCAGAATTTTGTGCTTTTCGCCTTTGAAAGTCCTTGCACATGAGATATTTACAATACCCATATTATTTATTTCCTCAATCACTGACTGCATCCTTTGATATCTCCTTCCAAATCTATGTGCCCTAAAATAGTTTTCAAAACTTCCCATCAACTGATGGGTCTTCAAATTCCTGATCAAAAAGTTGCCAAGAACAAAAATCTCCTGCTGTGCTTTATTCTCTGCCTTTGTCCAATCCAATTTCTCTGGTTATATCTTTTCAACTTGATTTTGGGCATTTGGTTATGTTTTCATGTGACAATAGTAGTGTCTGGCATTTCATTATTGGTACAATCCTGTGAGTAACAAGTTTCCTTATATTTTTCCACTTATTTCACCCTTGATCCATCCAATATTCCCATTTTCCTTGAGTTCCTACCATATATGTCTTCTTTTCATGATCACAGTCCACCCAACTGTATTAGTCTTCAATTCTACTCCAGTGACTTTTTCTTTATTTCACTAGCTGAGGGAGACTCATTTGCTGAATTCAATCTTTCAAGGATCTCTTCTGTGTTTGTTTGTCCTTTCAGAGATCCTTTCAGGTTTAAATTGTCAACTATGAATTTTCTCATTTCTCCCCCATCTATTATCTACCTTGTACGTTTGCAAAATCACAGTTATCCCCATCATCCTGCCAACTCACTCAGGAAAACAGAAATGTGTTATATACAGAAATATGAATATAGGTTTACACAACTTATCAATGTTAATATGGAATAATAAATACACTGCAAATTCACAAAATTATGGCATGGTGAGATGTATTTAAAAGGTATGTAGTGGTTCTGTTCGCCGAGCTGGAAGTTTTTGTTGCAAACGTTTTGTCCCCTAGCTAGGAGACATCATCAGTGCTCTGGAGCCTCCTGTGAAGCGCTTCTTTGATGTTTCTTCCGGTATTTATAGTGGTCTGTCCTTGCCGCTTCCGGGTGTCAGTTTCAGCTGTCCGCTGTAGTGGTTGGTATATTGGGTCCAGGTCGATGTGTTTGTTGATGGAGTTTGTGGATGAATGCCATGCCTCTAGGAATTCCCTGGCTGTTCTCTGTCTGGCTTGCCCTATGATAGTAGTGTTTTCCCAGTCGAATTCATGTTGCTTGTTGTCGGAGTGTGTGGCTACTAGGGATAGCTGGTCGTGTCGTTTCGTGGCTAGTTGGTGTTCATGTATGCGAAACGACACAACCAGCTATCCCTAGTAGCCACACACTCAGACAACAAGCAACATGAATTCGACTGGGAAAACACTACTATCATAGGGCAAGCCAGACAGAGAACAGCCAGGGAATTCCTAGAGGCATGGCATTCATCCACAAACTCCATCAACAAACACATCGACCTGGACCCAATATACCAACCACTACAGCGGACAGCTGAAACTGACACCCGGAAGCGGCAAGGACAGACCACTATAAATACCGGAAGAAACATCAAAGAAGCGCTTCACAGGAGGCTCCAGAGCACTGATGATGTCCCCTAGCTAGGGGACAAAACGTTTGCAACAAAAACTTCCAGCTCGGCGAACAGAACCACTACAACAAGCACCCGAGCTACAAATCTTCGCACAAACTTTGAATTTAAAAGGTATTTCATGAGGATCCAACAAATTAAAGTTAATAAGTTGAAGTGCTAATTTCTTAGCAGCCATTCATTTCATTAGCTCAGATTTTCCATAATCTTGTTTACCAAATGAAATCCCTTATCTGTAGTTATGTCTCACTGATGTACGCAGACAGGTCTCTTGTATTTTTTTCCAAGACCATAGTTGCTCAAGGGCCCAGAATAGAATTTATTCATTATTTCTAACCAAATCAATCCACATATCTTGTGAAACTAAATAACTATACCAAAAAACAATTAACATCAAGTGTAAAAGAAATTCTAGAAAAGTATTGTAAAATAAAACTTGCTCCTTTGTTTTGTAGTGTTAAAGAAATAGCTCCAGTTTTGAACTCAGAAACACTTGCCAGAGCAAATCCTGCCAACAGAAGCTGTAGGCGGCTTGGCATACAGACAATTTGTATAGGTCAGCGAGACAAGACCTCAATGATGAATTTCTGCAGAGATTTCCCAACCACAGTTTCTAAGTAAATCTACAAGCGAAATCTACAAAATTCTAACAAGCGGCTCAAAAACATTTTGGAGGTCAGTAGAGAAAGGAAAATGTATCACATAAATTCAGGAACTGGGCAAAAGCAGGGTAGTTCTGGCTTCCCTAAACTGTCAACTTTTATGTCACTATTGCGTTTGGGTCATTTCTCTACAATGAAGTAGCACCAATTCCTTTAATGTGTCTGGATTAAATGTATCTTACACCCACCTGGTCCAGAGGTATTTTATAATCAGCTCCCCAATACAAAGTCATACCAAGAGAATACACGTGCATCTGCAAAATCAAACAAGTTATGATTCAGTAAAATTTACAAAATAATTATTGTGGAATTGTAAATCAAACTTTCATTTTAATATCAATGTAAATTTTAAACTGTTAGAATACACAACTCCCGCATGTTGCCATTTTCATTAATTTGATTTGCTAATTACACAGACCCTAAATGAGAAGGATGTCACTTTCCAAACACTTTGAAAGAAATAGGTCACGCAACAAATCTTTACAGTTCAAACCTTTTGGAGCATTAAGTCAATTTAGTCCAACTTTTAACCTTCAACAATGATATGATGAAAATGTGAAGCAGCTCTTCACAAAGATTTTTACTGCACATTACCTGGAAGATCCTCATATTAACCATTGCCTATTGATTCATTTTACATTAAAGCAAACTGAAACAACTTGACAAAATGCACATTATTGTTTTATTGGAGTAAAGTGAAAATCAGATACCTGTGACAGAATTAACTTTGCAGATCACACCAAGGGCTAAAATTAAGACACTGTGTGTTCGCCAGTTAAATTAAGCTCCATTGTTAGCATGAAGATCATGTATTAAAAATACATGTGGCAACCTCAACTGCTGTCAATGCTTAAACATCACAACATCTTAAATAATTTCTTTGCCTTTCACCTGCTGCATCCTACACATAGTAATAATCCATTTGATGGCAAAATAAATGATCAACTTTCCCACATGAAATCATAGACATTTAGTTCATCTTGGTAACTGGATAGAAAAATGGAGCAGAACAGTATTTTTGCATATCATGGATCTGGCTTGAATCTAACTCAGCTAAATGGGAAGTAAGGTCACTCATATTTTCCCTGCTGGACTTTTGCTTGTCCTTAGATTCTGTGCCTTAGGTGTAATGTCCCTCCTTTCACCCATGAAGTGTACTGCCAATTGCTTCCCCAAGTCCCTTCTCTTTCGTCTCAAGCTTTGAAAATCTTCTCAAAATTGTCCTTATCATTATCTCCTAAATGGTTTAATGTTTATTCATTTATCTGCTTCTATACTAGACTGTAGAATATTTTTTGCAATTTAAAAGATATTTTAGAAATACAACAGGTTATTATTACTATTTGTATTCATCTCTCTTGCTCTTCAAAGGTTCCCAAATAAAAAGGGGTTTGGGAACTTTGAGTGTAATTAATATTGGTTAAGAATTGATGCCACATAACTACACAACATGCAAAGACTACAAAGATGGCAGATGAGGAAAATTAAGAAACTAAGAGTATTACTGTAAATCTTCAAAGATTTGGTTTATAGATTTTCAACAAAGCTAGGGGGGCATTCAATTCCTGACCAGGTGGGCCCAACTCATGAAATATTCCATTTCACAATAATTTAAATTTATCACTCAAAGCCAATCACCTTCCATCATAATGGACTATATCTTGCTAATCTTCAAAACTTCCTATAACTATAGTTTCAAGTCACTATTTGTTAGACTTAAGAATCTGGGTGATACAGTGGCTCAGTGGTTAGCACTGTTGCCTCAGTACCAGGGACCCAAGTTTGATTCGACCCTCGGGCAACTGTCTGTGTTGAGTTTGCACATTCTCCCAGTATCTGCAAGGGTTTCCTTCGGGTGCTCCAGTTCCCTCCCATGGTCCAAAAAAAGTGCAGGTTAGGTGGATTGGCCATGCTAAATTGCCCACAGTGTCCAGAGATGTGCAGGCTAGGTGGGTTAGCCATGGGAAATTCAGAGTTACAAGGATAGGGTAAGGGTGGTTGGGTCTGACTAGAGTGCCCTTTGGAGGGTCGGTATGGACTCAATGAGCCAAATGCCCTGCTTCTATGATCTAACCTAGTTATTGACCATGAATTAATTAAATTCATACTTTAAAGTTCAACATTCTCCTCCAGGTAATGATTTGTAGATTAAGATTCAATAAAAGTAAATTATTTGAAGCAGTGAAGAAGTCAAATTATGGGATACTCTGAAGACCTAGTTACTCAATATTAAATTTTAGGCACCCAAGAAAATAATCAAAACCATGCTTCACTTCACTGGTGGCAGAGCATGTGAGCTGGTTGAGTAGCCAAGTTCTGTAAACACGGGGAATATCACTCTCAATGAAGATTTAGCCATTGAGGCAGCAGTAGAGACTTCACAATTGGCCTCATTGCCCTTCAGTTCAAGAGCAAAAGCACCACAGTGCATCCAGTGACAGAAAAATGTATACAAAAGAAAGATAAAAGGGAAAGAAAAAGAGAGGAAACAATCCCATGATGGACTAATTGCTCTAAATTGTTTTGTTATCAATACAATGACAGCAATAATGTATTTCTTCACAACCTATTTACCTTAATCAACTACCTAGACTGCTTACTCACCCCCACAGCATTATTTTAAAATTATTGTCCAGTAGTTACTTTCAAGTTCGATTGATCATTAAGATGTGAATCATGCTACAAAAGCCTACCATAGTTACTTGAAAAAAAATCTGCATTTTTGTTAAGATTACAGATAGCTAATTTTACCATTGCAACCATGCTTCCCCTTGAGAGACAATCTTATCCACTGATTAGCTAAAATCAGACATTGTGAGATCAGGACTCAATACAAGTCAAAGATGAGGGTCCCTACCCCTGTACTTGGAGACCCAAGTTCAAGTCTCACCTGCTCCAAAGGTGTGCAATAGCATGCCTGAACAGGTTGATTAGAAAAATAGGTATAGCTCAACAAGCATTCGACGGATGGGGACACAGGGCTTGCTGCAAGTTTAGACACAGGCAGCTGAGTTTTTGATGCCTTCAAGTCCATCCTCTGTACAATGTAAGAGACCAGTCTGGAGTGTGTTTGATTAATCAAGTCTAAACACAGGGGAAGTATGAAGCAATGGAGGACTGATGCGGGTGCAAAGTCATGTGATACTGCGGAGGGAAAACGAAGTGGTCTTTGTACTGGCACAATTATGAGGTCAGAAGCAAATCATGCGATCAGATCTGATGTCAGGGCTGTGCATAGACTGACTTTAATTGCAGATTGTTACCAGGCAAAGGCAGGGGAATGAATTTGGAAGCCAGAGGACAAAGTTATAGAGTCTGAGTTGGACAGCACGGAAATAGACCTTTTTGGTCCAACATGTCCAATCCGATCAGATATCTTAAATTAATCTAGTCCCATTTGCTGGCATTTGGCCCATAATCCCTCTACACCCTTCCTCGTTGTGTACCCCGATGCCTTTTAATGTTGTAATTGTACCAGCCTCTTCCACTTCTGTCAGCTTGTTCTATACACGCATCACGCTCTTTGTGAAAACGTTGCCCCTTTGGTACCTTTTATAGTTTTCTTCTCTCACCTTAAACCTAATGTCCTCTAGTTCTGGGCTCCCTTACCTTGGGGAAAAATACCTTGTCTATTTATCTATCCATGCCCCTCATAACTCTGCAAATCTCTATAATGGTCACCCCTCAACCTCTGATGCTCCAGCGAAAACAGCCCCAGCCTATTCAGCTTTGCCCTATAGCTCAAACTCACCAGTGTTGAAAACACTGGGTTCAGTCTTCCCAATATCTAAGTGAAGTAAATTTCTGCTTGCTATTGAATGCAGAATAAGCAATGTAATAATTTAAGAGCAGTGAAGGAGCAGTTACAGTAAGGTAGAAGTTACTGCCTATACAAACTAATATTGTGTCTCTGGATGATATCACCTAGAGAAAGTGTCTACCAAGAGAAAACCAGCAATACAAAGGCCCGAGGACAGATCCCTGGAGAATGCTAGAGATTAAAGCGTAGGAGCAAAAAGAGAAATCATTTCAAGTGATAAAATGGCTGTCATTAGGGTGGATGAGAATGGAATCTCAGGAGAGAAGTCCCACTCAGCTTGGACAACTGTGTAGAGGTTTAGAAGAAGGACTGTCCAGTTAACAGTGTTAAAATCTGCAGATGGTTTGAAAAAACACAAGGAGGGAAAGTCAGCTTTGTCACAGGGACAGAGGTGTAATTTGCAATTTTTGTAAGAGCCTTTTTCAATCTTGTGGTAGGGATGAAAGATTGATTATGGTGGGTGGGTGGCGTTGGGGGGGGGGGGGTTGAATTAAAATGTGAACGCTTACTATGTTAGCTTTGCTTGGAGCTAAGTTTAGAAGCACTTCTCCATTTAGCAACCTCCTTCCCATTACTGTAACTGTCAATTTTAAATGGGAGAATACCAATTATTTCCCAAACATGCTTTTGGTAGGAAAACCTCCCTCCACCAAGCTTAAAGCTAAACACGATTAATTCTTCAAAACAAAACCAACTATCTCCCAGCAATTTAACTTCAGTTTGTAACTAGATCACGTTGACATGCGTTTCAAAGATTTCAACTTTTCCATTATAATAGCTTGCCTTAATATGCATCAAAATTTTTACCTGTGGAGAAATGAGATTTTGTTTACATGGAACAGTTATAGAACGCTTCAGTTTTACCCACATAGACACAACACTTAAATATAACACTTGCACAGTATTTTAATCATGCATACTCTATGAATTTAAACAGCTCCTGTTTCCCACACAGCTGACTGCTTAGTTCCATACCTTTTCAACATCAGAGAGACAGGACAAAGGTCGACTCTGCAAAACCTCTGGGGCTGTAAACGCACGCAGGTCCTGATTGGAAACATTCTCATCAGTGTAAGAAATATTGCCAGAAGGTAACAGCAAAAGAGACCACGGACTGATGATAAAGCCTAGAGCAATAGGGTCAGCTGTAGAAAAGAGAAAATGACAACAAATTAATTACAGACATTTGACCTACTCTATCTCAAGCAACTCTGCCCTACCAAGCATCCACACCCTGCCCTTGCTAATGTGCAACAGTTGTTCTCCACATCTGGAAATTATATATTCTGTTGAGTTTGAGGAAAAGAGAAGATAAATGACACATGATAAAGGAGCACATTGAGCATTACCACGGTTCTCCAACCTTTCATTTTAAAAAAAAAATCCAGTTCTCTCCTCAAGAACAATTTACTGTTCAATTCTCATATTATGGACTGTATCTTTTAATGCTGCTTTATTTAGATTAGATTCCCTACAGTGTGGAAACAGGCCCTTAGGCCCAACCAGTCCACACCGACCCTCCAAAGAGTAACGCACCCAGACCCAATCCCTTTGACTAAAGCACCTAGCACTATGGGCAATTTAGCATGGCCAATTCACCTAACCTGCACATCTTTCTGACTGTGGGAGGAAACTGGAGCAAACCCACACAGACACGGGGAGAATGTGCAAACTCCACACAGACAGACAGTCACCAGAGGCTAGAATCGAACCTGGGACCCTGGTGCTGTGAGGCAGCACTGCTAACCACTGAGCCACCATGCCACCCTAAGCTATGAGTCAAACTCTGCAATACAGAGTATCTCTCTACAAGACTGTATTGAAAATACAATTAGACATCAAAATGACAAAAAGCTATTAAAACTACCCTGTTGACTGTACTGCTGGTGACACTTTGCTACACAGTGGAAAGTGAACTAACAAAATCTTCACCTACATCAAAATGGGGAAAACTGTCTCACCACAAAAGCTCATAAGGCAAACAAACATGGTGGGTCATTCTGTTAAACAAACTCATTAACTGAACGAGGCACCCAAATGTGATGGAGAAGAAACATTTCGCATGCAAAATTTTAAAATAACACTCCTGACTCTAATGTCCAAATAGGTGATATAAATCACAAAAGAACCTTTGTTGCTGCAGTGATTGTTGTACACCACCACTTCCCAATCTATTTAATTACCTGTAGCCCCTACTTCTGATGTTGTTTTGTTTTCAGCTTGTTAGCCATCCTGAGGGTTGTCTCCTGACAAAGCATATTGTGAACTTAACCATGAGCACAGTATTTCTATAAATGATGAACAGAACATTCATTTATTATGTTATCCTATCCAGGTAAGAAACTATCACCCATCAAAAGGAAAAGAAGAATCCAAAGAGAAAATTAAATTGTACAACAATTTAGGAGATGCACAATGACCTATTATTTCTGGAATGCCAATCCAGAGACTAAGGTAACGAATTTGAACCCAGGTTCAAATTCTGCCATGACAGATGGTGGCATTTGAACTTAATAAAAATCTGGAAAAAAAAGAATCTAATGACTACCATGAAACCATTGCCAATTGTTCAAAAAACCCATCTGGTTCACTAATGTCTTTGAGGGAAGGCAGATGCCATCCTTAGCTGGTCTGGCCTCAAGGTGACTCTAGACCTGCAGCAATGTGGTTGACTTTTAAGTGCCTTCCGGCATGGGCAATAAATGCTGGCCTGACCAGCGATATTCTCATCTCATGAGTGATTGAGTCAGTAAATAAATAAATGAAACCGCATGCTCAAGTGAACATACGAGGCTACTCTGACCTCTGCCCTCCAACAATTTAATACACATCAAGATGCCCTGAGAGAAATGAAAACCACAGCCAACCATTCCTGATGGAAACAAACCAGGAATGAATAAACATGCTTTTCTATTTCAGACCACTAATAAAGGTCATCTTTACAGATGTTCTTTGAGTAGTCAGATATAGTTTTGAGTTGATTGTTTTTAAGGGGGCCAATGTGAATTATATTTTATCTTCAAATATATTGTAACTACATAACCATCAGACCTTTCAATATCAACTTCTTAAATCCACAAAAGATTTGATTTCATTCTGACTACATACTTCATAATTTATTCTCCCTTTAAGTGCTGACATGTTGCAGACCATTAAGTGACAGTCACCACACACCCTTATCATCATTATATTTAATCACTTGCCCTGACACCGTAAAGAATATTAAATTCATTGATCGGGATTGAGATATTATATTTAAAAAGAACCTAATTAAATACTTTCCAAAGTCACACATAGCATTGAACCAGTGTTACTTCACCTGGATATTTAAGCCTTAAACTTTATTCACAAAATTAAAACACTAAAATGAACCCCTATGCATAAATAGCATGCATAAAAACAAAAGGTTGGGTTCAAGTTATTGGTAAAATCTGCAAAGTTTTAACAGATAAATCATTACAATAAGATATTTGAACAATAATGTTATCAATACAGAAGGCAGCTTAATGTTCTTTTTGAAACACCTTCAAAAAATATGAACAAGTATAAAAATGAGAAAAATAATATCTTCAAGTTTTAAAATTACATGGTAACATTGAAGGAATAGCTTGCCTGAGAAGAACAAATTTATTTATGGATGCAGAGTGGGCATAAACATATCTACAATTTACTATGTGAAAGACAGTATTGCTCTTGAAAAAACTGAATGTGCACATCTGCCTGTCGTCGTGCACTTAATATAGTACAGTTACATAGTACTTCAGAGTTGGCCACTGTTCAGGGACATGAGAGTGTGACTTTGAACCATGACTGGTAAATATCTCATGCAGGACTTTGATGACAATGTCCTTAGTTGTGGAATATACTACCTTCAATCAATTAATCGGGTGAAATTATCAAATCACCATTAGATACAAATTTGTACATTCAAACACAAACAGGTCAGCCCCTTTACTTTCTTATAGTCTAGAAGGAAAAGTTGCAAGAATCACTGGTTCCCTTCTATTATGACTACATGGCACTAGCCTAACAGTTAGTTCTAAGTCTTCTACCTGTTGGTGCTTCCTGGCCACTACACCAAAACTGAAGCACTATTTCTATATTTGTGATGCCCAGGTGCCCTCAATGTGTCTTGTCAAGGTTATTGGTTCATCATGAAGGAGGGCTAATGAGTCTGTCATCAAAAACCAATACACCATCAACAACATTTAGAACAAGAGTCTGTGAGCGAACTTGCTTTTCATAATTAAGCCACTAGCTTTCAATATTTGCTAGATTTCTTTACCATATCAATCAACGGTGAGACATTTGGCATCTTTCTTTGGTTCCTCTCTGATAACGTTAAGCTTTGTATGTTTCACTGGCCACAATATTCTTGTTGCTTGAATATTTGATTCAAAGTTCACTGGCAGAATCTTTCATGTGCTCGAATAAGGTTGTGAACAATCAACCGGAGAACAATCTTATGACAGATCACTAACTTTCCTTTCTGTTATATAGTCAGACGTGCAAACTTTATAATTTGAAGACAAATTTGTTATATCAGTGGAGCCATTCTTGCCAACATTTCTTTATCTACACAATGAGATAAGTAGTTTATGATCGGTCTCCACAAAACCCGATATGCAATCTGAAAATCTCTCAGACACATGTAACAACAGAAAGTCCTTTCTGATAATTGTATGTTGATTTTTCATACCAGGTAATGCTCAGGATTCATAATATATTGGTTTTATATATCTGATCTGTTGTTCTCAGAAGAGAACTGCTCCAATACCTGTGGCTAACACACCACAGCAATAGTAGTCAGGAACGATGGATTATAATGGGCCAAGATTCAGATCATTAGTCTGATCCACACACTAGCCAGCTAAATGACATATTGACTTTTATTGTAAAGTGATTAAAATAAAAGGAAGATGACTGTATTGCTGCAGTTTCATAGAGTCATAGAATCCCTACAGTGTGGAAACAAGCCCTTTGGCCCAACAATTCCACACCGACCCTCTGAAGAGTCTCCAACCCAGACCCACTTACCCCTGACCTGTGCACCTACCCTACACATCCCTGAACACTACAGGCAATTTAACATGGCCAATCCACTGTAACCTATTCATCTTTGGACTGGAGAGGAAACCCATGAAGACATGGGGAGAATGTGCAAACTCCACACAGACACAGTCACCAGAGGCTGGAATCGAACCCGGGTCCCTGGTGCTGTGGAGGTAGCAGTACTAACCACCCTGTCACCCAGTAATTGAAAATATTTAATTTGCTGTACAGTGCTTTCGGATGATATGAGGTCATGAAGGGCACTGTAAAAATACAATGCCTGACGTCCATTTAGACAGTCAGTTTCCACTTTTCAATGAATTGCTTTTTTTGTTAATAGATCCTCCCCAAATCCTCCCCAACTCGTAACTTGAGGGAAATCTTTACTAGGGAAGCTGGGCAGCAATTAAACCTGCCCAAACCAATCCAGGTGAGTAACTGGGCCTTAGATTGTGTGAGACTTCACCTGAAGTACGTGTGTTTGATCTAAGGAAGGATATATTTGCGTTCAAAAGAAAATTCACTAGATTGGGTCTTCATATCATGGGGTCAGCCTGTGATAAGAGTTGTAGTGAACTGGGTCCATATTTAGACAGAATGAGAGATAATCTCATTGAAACATACAAGATTCGGAAGGGGCTTGTTAAGATAGACATCAAGAGATTATTTCCCAGATTAGGCATTCAGGGAACATGAGGGCACAGCCTTAGGATAAATGGCCAACTGTTCAGAATTGAGAGGAGGGGAAATTTCTTCACACAGAGGGTTGTAAATCCTTAAAATGTGTTAATCCAATGGTTGTGGATAGTTGCAACATTAAATAATTCAAGGGTGAAATAAGTAAATATGTAGTCTCTCAGGGAATTAAGGAATGTGGACAACGAGCAGGAACATGGAGTTGAGGTGAAGATCAGCAACAATTGTTTTAAAATATGGTTTTATGGGGTTTATACACGGGTTTATGGGGCTGTATGGTGGATTCCTACTTCCTACTAGTAATTATTTTCTCAATTACTAAAAACAAGTGCAGGAGAAGTGACTGTGCATTACCTCCCCAAAGAAATGTCCTGCAAAGCCCCTACTCTCTTTCCCCAAGTTGCCCAATGGAAGTAAAGCCTGAAACTGCTAATTTGCTGTCCTGCCAAGTGTGAAGAACTGCAGAGCTCCACAGGTTCTTTAATCTATTTACCTGCAAGTATGATGTAACCTTCAAAACACAGACTAATAAATATAAAGGACACTTTTGAGTTAAAACCTTTCTGAAGGAGCCAATTTGCAATAAGGAATGACACGAATTAGGACTTTGAGAAGGAAAGAACTTAAATGTTTCAAAGGCTAGCAGTGCCAGCCTGAATTGCTATTTGAATTGCCAGTCCGTGATGAACTGGTTTATTCAGTTTATTAGTAGAACACTGGAAAAATCAAGGTAACAGGCTTAGTGCTCCATGAGTGAGAAACTAACCCCACCCTTTAGAAGTAAACGATTTGCCAGAGTATCACAAAGCAGCATTGATACAACAGCAGCAAAAGATAAACAATGTAGATTGCCCACTCCCAACTATCAGAAGTAGAAAGCACAACACTTGGACAACAGTGTAGGGGCCTGTCAAACTAATTGCATAAAAAAACCTTCCCTTTGCATCTCCAGAATATTTCTACAATGAAGTTAATCCTTGATTTCTACTTGCTAAACTGCTGAGTAAATTATGTGATGATTATAGACAAATTCAAGTCCTGACATGCTCAAAACAATCATACAAACTGTTCAGGTTTAGTTATTGATGCTGGCCCAATAGTAGATAGTGCCATATCAACATAATACAAACACAGCTTACTTTTACAATCTTCACTAAGGATTTCAATGCTAACTTTTGCTAGCATGAGTTGGGAGTCAGCAATTAAAAACCTGAACATTTTATTATATCATTAAAAAAGCTTAATCAATGAATTAGTTATAAGAGGTGTACAAGATATCTTCATGTCAAATCAGTCAAATCATTATTCAATTAAACAGGTTCACCTCATGCACGTGCAAAGGTACAGAGTAGCTCTGATACAGTACAAAACATGTCATCATCTCTGGTCTCAAACATACTTTTGAGGATAAATACATTTTTTACTGCCCAAAGATTCCATCATGATGGCTTCTGTAAAAATTGGTTCTTTTAATATGTTTGGAGCCAAGATTTGGGTTTGAAATAGAAATCTCACAATTTTATAAAAATATAATCTCACAAGGCCACGTCCCTGCTATTACTTTCCTTCCACTGGCTGTGCTCAAAATATTTGATGATTAGCGAGTACCAAGTCGTAATGAGTTCTGATGAACTCGGCAGACTTGAAACATTAACTCTGCTTTCTTCCCATAAATACTGCCAGACTTGCTAAGTTTTGCCAGTGACTTCTGCTTTTGTTTCAGATCTCTGGCATCTACAGTTCTAAGTTGAATAAGGAGAGCCATCTGAAGAGATAACAATGTTTGGCTCTAGGAAAAAGCACCATCTATTCACAAAAGATACCACAGCATGTTTAGCTAATATTCCTTTACGATTTCATCAAACAGGATATCAACGAACTGGACCTCGACTCCTTTGTTTTTTTCTCTGGTTTTTCCTTCTTGCTTTAACTTATGACGGTGGAATCTTGTCACCACATGGTCTGGAAAAATTCCAGGTATTTTAACTTTTAACTCCTCTGTTCCTTGGTTTTCCTTCGGCTTCTCCACTACAAGGGACGTCACTCCCACCTTGGAAAAGACCCAGCTGGATCAAATAACGAATTGTATTCCTGGAATAGACACTTTTTCAATCATTCCCACTGTCACTTCCCCAGTCTTGACTGGTCTTTCCAACATGATCTTACAGGGGAATGCTAAATCTCTTTCCATTTATCCCGCAGATTATCACTCTTTCGGGTAACATTTCAGAAGGAGTGTAAATACTTTCAACTCTCACTATCAGAGACTGACTAGCTCTTGTATTTCTCAACATTTGAACTCCTTTATCTTCTCCCTGTTCTTCCTGAGTAAACCTTACCCACAGAGATGAAGTCTTTGTAGAGATTGGGAAACATCTCACGATCCAGCCTAAATCTAGGACTCTCCTGCAGTTCTTAGACTTCTTCTGGGATTTCCTTCACTACTTCAACTGATCCCATTGGTTTAGCCTCCTTTGCCACATCATTTTTCCCACTGCCATTCTTAAACCACCAGCACTATGAGTTTATTTGTCCCACCTTATTACAGAGAAAACATTTGAGGCCTTTCACCTCCTTTTCACCCTCTTGGGTTTCTTTTTTCAACTGTGGTAAACTATCCCAGTGCAACCTACTTTTCGTTTTTCAGCAAAGGATCTCCCTCTTTCCAATTTCTTCCCTCATGGAATGAAATTGCGATCAGAAGCTAAATTTAGATTTACACACTAATACATATTCATCCACCATCTCTGCAGCTCTTCTCGCTGTTTGAACCTTCTATTCCTCAATATAAGTTCTTACCATTTCTGGAAGTGGGTTTTTAAATTCCTCCAGCAGAATAATCTAAAATCCTCATATGTCTTTTATCTTTAATGCTCTCACCCATCTATCAAAACTGCTATGTCTAACACTTTCAAACTTGACTTAAGTCTGACCTGTCTCCTTCTTTATGTTTCTGAACTGTTGTTATCAGCTATAAGATTATAAATTCTATACATTTCTGGGTGCTAAAATTGTTTACCAGGAAATTGCCTGGATTCAAGTGTAGTAGCTACAAGGAGAGGTTGGATAAACTTGGATTGTCTTCACTACAGCAACGGAGGCTGAGGGAAGGGGTGACTAGGTGGAAGTATATAAAATTATGAGGGGCACGAATCGGCTGCATAGTCAGTTTCTGTTCTCCAGGGCAGAAATGTCAAATACTGCGGGTTTAAGTTTAAAGTTAGAGGGGAACAGTTTAAAAGGGAGATGTGCAGGACAAGATTTTTTTTAAAAACACAGAGGGGGAAGATGCCTGGAACGCACTACAAAGGGAGGCGGTAGGGGCAGAGACAATAGCAATGCTTAAGAGGCATTTAGGCAAAGACATGAACAGGCAGGGATACAAGGGAAACTGAACATGTGCAGGCAGATGGGATTAGTTGAGAATACCATCATGGTTTTACACAGATATGGTGGGTCAAATAGAAGAGTCCAGCACAGGAGCAGGCTATGTTCAAGTAGGCCATATCTGCTCTGCAACTTTACCTCCACCCTCCCACACTATTTACAAGTGCTATTATTTCCTAAGAACTTAAAAAATAATGACCTTTGACTTGAAAAAAAGATTTTTATTCCACTTTGGAATTTAATCTAAGTAAAATATGGTACCCAATAATAAAAAAAGAGTGATAGCATCTTATTTTTGAAAAATACTGTGTTATTTTTATAGCCTTTAAAAGGCAACGTGAAATTTACACACTAGAATTTGTGGGCTGAGGAGACAGTTGTGAGTAAAGAGAAATGAGCAACCTGACTTCATTCCTTCCATTTCTCTTTCTCGCACTGACCGAATAGGAAAGAGTGGCCAATCTGTTTTTCAGAGGTGGATCACTTACTAAAATATTTTGATGATGTTGCTGGCAATCATTTTAAGTCTATTTCAACTCTAAAGGGAAGCTTGAAAGTAATAATGCCACCAGGTCGGTGCCTTTCTATCACTGCCATTGGGAATGGACGTCTGGAAATATTTCACCAACTCCAGTGTAGTCCTCCATCCCCTGAAATAGGGACTGAACCTCCTGCTCCCAGTGACTGGCCAAACCTCTCCACCTCTGCCACTGACTTAGTCTTGAACCTACACCACTCCATGCTTCACAACACCCAACTCCCAACACACCACAATCTCAGATTCACCTCCAATCTGTATCCTGGGTGCTTTCTGGCCTCAAAGCAACCTAAGCTCTCAAGTTGTTTGGCTATGAGGTAGGAAACCTACAAAAATACATGAAAACAGATCCTGTTTACAGGTTAAATGCCACCCTTACTTTAAGATATTCTAACCAAAACTGTTCTTCAGTCCTCTGCATTCCCACATTAGTGTAATTATAGGCCGAGAACTGCAGTGAAACGCAAAGGATTTCACACGGATATACTGAAAGTTGCAAGTGTTTAGTAGAATCATAGAATCCCTGCAGTTTGGAAGCAGGCCATTCAGCCCACTGAGTCCACACCATTCCTCTGAGACCCAGCCCTCTACCCTATTCCTGTAACTCTGCATTTCCTATGGCTAATCCACCTAGCCTGCATATCCCTGGACACTGTAGGCAATATAGCATGGCTATTCCATCAAACCTGCACATCTTTGTGGGAGGAAACTGGAGCACTGGGGAGTATGTGCAAACTTCACGCAGTCACCTTCAGGTGGACTTGAACCCAGGTCCCTGGCACTATGAGACAGCTGTGCTAACCCCAACGAACTACCATGCCATTAATTAGTGTCAATAAGCAATCAGGGCTGTAAAAATAGTTAACATTTGCAGGCAATGTGGTGACCCAAGTGGGATATGTGCATATGCTGAAGTGTGGCACTGGAAAAGCACAGCAGGTCAGACAGCAAACGAGGAGCAGAGCAGTTGATGTTCTGGGCATCAGCCCTTCATCAGAAATGTGATGGGGAAGGTGCCTGAGAGATAGGTAGGGAGGAGCGCTAGGGGAGGTGGGGGAAGGTAGCTGGGAAGACATTAAGTGGATACAGGTCTGGGATAATTTTGATATGTCGGTGGGGAGGGTGGAGTGGATAGGTGGGAAGGAAGATGGGCAGGTAGAATAGTGAAGAGGGTGGTGCAGAGTTGGAGGGTTGGATCTGGGATAAGGTGGGGGGAGGGATGGTTTGGAAACTAGTGAAGTTGACGTAGATGCCGTATAGTCGGAGGGTCCCAAGGCCGAAGATGAGGTGTTCTTCCTTCAGTTGTCAGGCGACTAAGATTTGGCAGTGTAGGAGGCCCAGGACCTGCATGTCATTGGGACAGTGATGCGTGCGTCCCAGAGATGTTCCCTGAAACACTCCGCGAGTTGGTGTGCTGTCTCTCCGATGTAAAGAGCCACAGACACAGTAGATGTGGTGGGTGGATGTGCAGGAAAATCTCCACCGAATGTGAAAAGATCTTTTGGGGCCTTGGATGGAGCTAGGGGGAGGGAGGAGGTGTGGCTGCAGGTTTTACACCTCTTGCGACAGCAAGGGAAGATATCGTGTGTGGAGGGTGAGTTGGTGAAGAATATAGACCTAACGAGGGAGTCATGGAAGGATTGGTCTCTGCAGAGTGCTGACAGGGATGGGAAGGGAAATATATCATGTGTGGTAGGGTCCAATTGTGGGTGGTGGAAATGGTGGAGGATAATACATTAGGTCCATGCCCTCCACACGCTGTACCTTTCCCTACCGTTGCAAGATGTTTAAAACCTGTGCCCACACCTCCCTCCCTCTCCTATGACCAAGGCCCCAAAGGAATTTTTCAGATCGGCAGAGATTTTCCTTCACCTCCAAACACCTCATCTACAGTTAGAAAGGGAGGACTGCAGATGCTGGAGACCAGAGTCGAGAGTGTGGTGCTGGAAAAGCATAGCAGGTCAGGCAGCACCTGAGGAGCAGGAGAATCAACATTTCAGGCATAAGCCCTTCACCATTGTGTCCATTGCTCCCAATGTGGTCTCCTCTACATCGGGGATTCAGGACATCAACTCGCGGAGTCTTCAGCATCTGTATTACTCACTTTTTCCCGGATAAGTGTGTATGCCCATTCAAAATATTTGCAGATTAGAGCACATTATGCACTGCTTTGTTAATTGTCACCATCAAATACAATACATAGGAATCTAAATTGTTTCCAAATGCAAGTCTGTGATGTCATGTCTTTGCCACAATATTAGAATGGGGAAGTTACGTAGAACATAAATCAATGGAAATGTATGCAGCACCAAAATATACACTTGAACAAAACTGGCAACTATATATAACATGAAAAAAATCTCACTTATGCCACTGTTCGAGGGTGTATTATGATTACTTGTTCTGTCTATTCTGCAAAACCAACAGGATTCTTGAAACATTGAGAACAAGTGTTCACAGATTAAAAATATAGTACTTATTCATAGCCTTCTAATAATAATTTCAACCACTTGCTAGAAGGTGCACGTTGAGAATAATGCATTATAATTTGGTTATCGGGTTGAACCATTCCTTCAAATCCAGACTCCAGTTACAGTTCACTCAGTTATGTACTAAGCTCAACCACAATTCATTCATCTAAAAATATTTTAAACCATGCAACTATAAACCTCTAGTTATAAACTGTATGTATGGCCACTGCGTTAAATTATACATGTCTGTAGACTACCACATTTTTGACCATATTGTTTTCCACATTCTTAGGTATCTTATCTTTCCTTCTGGAGGTCACCAGTCCATTTTAATTAACTTTCAACTGGATTGTGTGGAACAGTTCCAAGTCTGGTAACTCCTCCATGCTCCAAGCTGTAATCAACATGCAGCTGTTGATCTCAAGCAAGGATTTTCCTTTTGCTTTCTCTCAGGGAAAGCTGTCTGCCTGTGTCAAAGTGGCCTTAAATCATTATTTGGAATCAATTTGGCTGGGGAGGTAGAACAGATTGGTGCAAGGTTGCCAGCTGTCCCGTGCCTTTCTAGAACATATTGGGACTACACTGGGTATTATTTACATTGCATATCAGTAGTTCTCTTCCCCTCACGATCCCCCTGCAAAAGCCATTCTCTCAGGAAGTTTTTTTTTTAAAACATCTTCCCCCTACTCTTCTCCCTGAAACACACAAAACTAATTTTCTCGTGTCCCTTAATTTATTCCAGTTAGTCACTCTGTGTAGGTTGCATAAACAGTGCATGCACTTGGAAAGATCATGGATATTGCTTTTTTTTGGGGTGGGGGGGTGGGAGAATGAGATGAGAGCATGGTCTTAGTCAGAGATCATTGATACCATATCGGGGGGTTGGTTGTAGGATGTGGGATTTGGTCATCTATATCTCTGACTCATCCCCATTAAAACTAAAAGCAAGCAAATTTGAATCTCATCCACCTAAGAGCCATATGGTGAATTGGATTTTCCTACCTGTGTTGCATTGTGCAGAGAGTATTCTTTCTGTTATTATTCATTCACAGGACATGAGAATCACTGGTTGGGCCAGTATTCATTGTCCATCCCTAGTTTTCCTTAAGGAGGTGTGGTGAGCAGTCTTGTTGAATGACTGCAGTCGTTTAGTACAGGTACACCCATAATCCCACTAGGAAGAAAGTTCAAGGATTTTCTATTCTATACTTTAACTCTTTCATACCTATGTCATAATAAACCAGGTTTCTTCTAAACTGCAGAAAACAGTATGAAGAAAACATTTACATTCATGAACAATCATGTTCCATGAAGCAACAAATGAATTTGTCTCCAATTATAAGAAAAAATAAATACTAGTGACACTGTTAAATAAGATATAACTACTTCTGGATAATCACAAACTGCATTTCACATATGCCAAGTTGAATGCCACTGATAAATGTGAGGTCATCCATTTTAGTAGGGGAAAAAAAAACAGTAAAAAGGACAACTATTTGAACAGTAAAAAATTGCAGCATGCTGCTATGCAGAGGGACCAGGGTGTCCTTATCCATGAATCGCAGAAGGTTGGTCTGCAGGTTCAACAGGTAATTAAGAAGGCAAATGGAATGTTGTCTTTTATTGCTAAACGGGTTGAGTTTAAAAGCAGGGCGGTTATGTGGCAGCTGTGTGAGGTGCTGGTGAGGCCACACCTGGATTACTGTGTACAAATTTGGTCTCCTTACTTAAAGATGTACTGGCACTGGGGACGCACAGAAGATTCACTAGGTTGATTCCAGAGTTGAGAAGGTTGATTTATGAGGACAGACTAAGAAGACTGGGATTATATTCATTGAAATTTAGAAGAATGGCGGGGGGGGGGGGGGGAAGGGGGGATCTTATAGAAACATAAAATTATCGAGGGAATAGACAGGATAGAACGTCTTCACCAAAGGGTTGTGAATCTGTGGAATTCCCTGCCTAGTAAAGTCTTTGAGGTTTCCTCACAAAGTTTTTAAAGCTAATGGAGATAATGTTTTGAATTGTAAAGGAACTATGGGTTCGAATGAGAGGGCGGGTAAGTGGAGCTGAGTCCATGTAAAGATCAGCCATGGTCTTATTGAATGGTGGAGCGGGCTCGAAGAGCCGGATGGCCTACTCCTGCTCCTGGTCCTTATGTTATGCATCTTAATTTTATAGCATCAAATTCTGTGGGGCTGCTACTCCAGAGTCTGCTACACAGATGGGCAGATGCACTGAACATCTATATGACCTCCTCATTCCCAAGTAAACCATTATGGCATAAAGTTATTGAATGTGCACGTGTTTTAATAGGGTATAAGTTTTAATTATGTACATGCGGATGCTGTCACTTGAACAGGTAACATTGGCTGAATCTTACACTTCTGTTGGTTAAGAGCAAGGTGCAGAGGCTTTCAAAAGGATTCCCCCATTACATGGCCCAGCACAATTTCTTGCCCTTTCTTAGCAAATAAGTTTCATTAGCTATCTACCCTACCCTAGCATCCATCACATTCAATTTCTGTCCCATTTTACAATACACTGTTCATGGATTAACTAATCGCTTAGAGAATATCTGACGAAAGACTGACACTCCTTGCATCCACACCATTTTTAAAAAAGGTTGTTGTGCATTGGGAGAGGAGTCTCCTTTCGGGAGAACTGGCCACCAGACCCTGACCCTCCCTGAAATTGTCATCCAGGTTAGTGCTGTCACCACACAGTGCAGGAGACAGCCAGCACTGCCTTAGGAAAGTCAGTGACCTCTCTGCTCCACTGGACTAAATGCACACACTCTTCTCTCTGCTACTTCACACTCACTCTCTCTCTCTCCTACTGTGTCCGCCTCCCACCAATGCTCATGCTCTCTCACTCTCACGGTTGTCTGCCTATTTTCATCAACTCCCCACCCCTGCACCAACCTCCCACACCATTAATGTTGCATGGCCTCCTCTGCTGCCTACTCACTTGTCCAAAAACCTCACCAACTTTTGCCAATCAGAACCACAGCCATGCCATTCAATTTCATCTCACGCAATTCTTCCCTCTCTCATTAACAGGATAAAACAGCCCAAAACAGGTCAGAAAAGGGCCTGCGCAGGTGGAGGAGCACTGGCATTGTCCTTGTCAGGGGTGAGGAGGCCAGAGTCCTTGCCCTCACAAAAGAAAACTGGGGCTACTCCAGGAGGAATGTCGAGACTTCTTTGTCCCACAACGTAGTAAATACTATTCCATAATATGTCTATCGTCAGCCATTGACTTGTTGGCAACTGCCATGAAGAGCCAGGTCCAGCTCCTTGGTGGACGGACGCACACAAGCACACACTCCTGCATCCCATTGCCCCAGACACTGGTCCTAGTGATTGAAAGCATGGGTGGGGACTTGGTGCACAGTCCCTTCCACACGTGGAGAAGGCGCTTAGATCGAGGAAAAAAAAACCACAGTATCCTCAGAAGTCACCTTTCAGGACACTTCAGAAGTGGCCAGACCCTCCACCTTCATCCAGTGACTTTTGGGAGGATCACACCGTGGAGGGCCACTTTGCCTCTGATAAGAAAATTCTCAAAATATCGAGCCAATCCAAACACTAAACGCCTGACCAAATCTCCAGGGCCAATGGACTTCACCGCAAAGCAGACTTTCTCCATCCCAGCTGTGGTACTAGGGGTATTGGGAAGCAGTGGAAGAATAAACTGTATTCAGGGCACTTTGGTGGCATGACTGACAATGCACTGTACATTATTTGGCACTCCTTTCCAAATATCACTGCTTTGACTTGTGTTGGATTGTTTCTCTCTGTATAACTCAGAATATAACTGTTCCAGTGTGAAGCGTAACTTTATGTTCAAACAGCATATGCCCTGGATTGATTTCTGCAGTGAGAATGTGCTGCAGCATCCGGAAGAGAAACAAGACATGTAGAGGAAGAGTCCTGCTGACACCATTGACAATCATCTTACTCCACAATCGCACAATAGAAATAACGGAGCCTATGGAAAAGAAGTGTTGGGGCATACCATCAAAGGTATCAGTAAAAATTGAAATAAAAATAGTAGTTTGCCTAACACAAACGATAGCACAGTCTTGGTAAAATGTTAAAATAATATATTTTAATGAAATAATACAAAGAATTTAACACTTTACTCTGAAAACCTGGAAGGTAACTTGAAGGAGTTTCTGAGTTTGCAGAGTTACAGTACTGTGTTAAAGCAAGGGCTGAGGGTCATCATCAGTTTCACCATCACTTTCAGGTGCAATTCTGGATACAAGGTTACGGCAAAAAAAATTTAGTCCATAAGTGGATGACTGTGGTTCATTGTCCTCGGACTGTTTCTTGGGAGTTGGCTTAAAAAAGGCATTCTAACTGACATCCACAATTATGTCAATAGCATTCTTAATGTTAAAGCTCTTCCAACATTGAAGATCAATGTCCTCATTATCCCATTAGTAGCTGCAATCAGCTTCTTGAATGTGCGCCTGAAATAATAAGCTTTAAAAGTTGCTATTGCACCTGGGTCCATGGGTTGAATGAGAGAGGTTGCATTCAGAGGTAGAAATAGCACTTTGATGTTATCAGAAAGCTCACCAATGGTAGTAGGATGGCTTGGTGCACTGTCCAGAATGAGTGGCTCAGTGGTTAGTACTGCTGCCTCACAGCACCAAGGACCCAGGTTCAATTCCAGCCTCGGGTGACTGTCGGTGTGGAGTTTGCACATTCTCCCAGTGTCTGTGTGGGTTTCCTCTGGGTGCTCCGGTTTCCTCCCACAGTCCAAAAATGTGCAGGTCACGTGAACTGGCCATGCTAAATTGCCTGTAGTGTGAGGTGCATTAGTCAGGGGAAATTGGTCTGGGTGGTGTTACTCTTTGGAGGGTCGGTGTGGACTTGTTGGGCAGAAGGGCCTGTTTTCACACTGTCGCAAATCCAGTCCAATCCTGCAATAGTTTCTAAAAACCATGCACAAAAACATCAACATTAAGGTCAGAAAAGAATTTGCCCCATCATCCAATCTCCTTTGCGTGACCTGAAGTAAATACCTAGAGTGACTTAACGTAATCTTTCAATGCTCACAGACAGCTCCATTAGCTTGGCTCCCACCAACACAATCATATGATCCTTTGTGACCTTAAAACATGGAGCGTGTGCTCCGTGCTTAGAAATGTAGGTTCTAGATGGCATTCACTTGCAGTATAAACCGGTCTCGTCCAAATTAAGACTTGATCTAAAGTGTAGCCTTCTTCCTCATTCATTTTTTTTCACTACGGGAGGAAATGACAGTGCATATTTCTAGTCTGCACTAGCAGCTTTGCCACATAAATTTACATTATGAAAAGCATAGTGGTTCTCAAATCCAGTAAATCAGCCAGTACTAGCACTTAAGGCAGACACAGCGGCAGGATTTTCAACTTTTTTCCTTAGGTCCTCATAAATTGATAAGACTTTCTGTTTTATGGTGAGAAAGGTGGTCCTAGCTCATTTTTTCGATTGATCATCTAGCCACACACCTAGAAGCCACGCCATCTCCTTAAGTTCCTTTGTTCGTGATCTCATAGACTTGCTAGCACTTAGACTTGTTCCAGCAATGCAGCTTGCTTTAATTCTTTCCTCATTGTCTCTAATGGTGCATAGCAGAGACTCCTTTGTTCCTGTTACACAAACAATATCACATGCTCTTTCATTATGTTGAAAACACTCTTTAACATCTAGGTTCCATTCAAGTGTTATAGCCTTTCTTTATGGTCACCACCCGCGATTTTATGCCCTGGATGCTTCCTGTCAACATTGTTGCAACTTTGTTCTTCAAAATTAGTGGAAAATACAGCAAAATTTGCAAAAAACAGGACATAAAATTACGGAATACAGCACTGTACTTTTCTGGAAGCCCTTCACCACAAAACATGTGACACAGATGAGAGTCCAGTCCTCAGTGCACCATGACACTGCGTGCCAATGAGTGTTTGTATTTTTTTTAAAAAATCATTCCCCCATTCACCAATCGTGACACAGCCAAATCATGTCGATGAAATGCGTGTTATAGGAGAACGAGCTGTATATAGAACTGCACTTGAATAAACAGTGGAAGGAAATATGAAGCCGCGTCAGTCTATGCTGCTCTATGTACAAATTCACACCACGTGAGATAAGTCCCTCAAGTGGTTGTTACATTGATTTCAGCTGCTGCCTGCATACAATCCTGCATATCTGTTGGGAAGGCACCAACATCAGCATTCTCAATCAGGCTGATATCTCCAGCATGGAGGCTCTGACCACCCTGGATCAACTGCAATGGGCTGGCCACGTCACCTGCTTGGCGAACACGAGACTCCCCAAGCAGGAGCTCTACTCCCAGCTCTGAAACAGCAACGAGTCCCAGTGGACAGACGAAGGATACCCTCAAGGCCTCACTAGTGAAGTGTGATACCTGAGAATCACTGGTCCAGCACCATCCAAAGTGGAGGAGGAGCTTTGGGAAAAAGCAGAGGCCAGGTGAAAACAGCGTAAGAACCATACTGCTGGACCAATGCCCCATCCACCTACCCCTTCCAGCAATCACCTTCTGCCCCATGTGTGGCAGAGCCTACGGAAGCCAAATCAGAGTGTACAGCTACCTACGAACTCACCCTGAGAGTGGAGGAGAGTCTTCTACGTCTGTGAGGGACTGATGACTGAATGAAATTGATCTAAAAACCTAAGGCAAAAGTGGTTTGCTTAAAATTACTTAAGGATCCAAAATTTCAGGACTATCCTACAGTGTAAACCTTCATTGTGGTATTCTGCTAAAAGAAAAATGAGTAAAACTATAACAAAAGAACATCAACATGTATAGAATATTTTCTGTGCACTCATGAATAAGAAACAAATTTAAATTTTAGAAAACAGATGATTCAGCTCCATTCAATCCAAGAATATTAAACAGACTGGCCACTATTCAAAATGAAACATACTATAGTGTTCTCCATAGATCTCTGTATCATGGAGTGCTTTGTTTATGCCAAGTCTTCTGAAATTTGAGTCCACATTTTGAGAAACACTGGCTGTTACCAGAAATGAATTTACAGCAATGAATTAACATATCCATTGCCAGCTCTTCAAGCATTTTCACAGATCTTTAGCCATGAGTCTTTTTTGCACAAATCAAGGGAAACATAAAAAGAGTTTCACTTTTGGTGTTTTTTCCCTTAATTCAGAAAAGAAGCAATGGCCTGCAAAACACTTCAAATACTGGTTGAAGTGCAGCCAGAGCAGAAGAGGAGAAAGCTGAAGATGTTTTGTTGTTACCACAGTTATCTTTCTTCCTCACTTTACCCCTACAGTGCTTTCTCTAACAGGAATTATTCAGACTTTTTTTTTCCAATACAGCTCCACATCAAATTAGTGGTTTTGTAGCATAGAACTATTCCTGAGCATTAAATTAATCTGAGTAACACCAACCGCAGCAAATCTAATTCTAAACATGTGTTAATGCTTAACATATCCATCAGATACTGAATTAAGACAACAACCAATGAAGTCTCACATGAATATTTATCAAATATTTTTCGTGATACAAGTTTTGATGCAAAATAAACCATATTTTTAAGAAACTATTGAACAGCCTGGAAAAAAGAATGAGTAACTTGACAGGTATCCTGAAGATGAAACAAAGGCTTGAGAGATGACATACAGGAAAAGTATTTCTGCTTGTAGGGAGATAAAACTAGGAGTTATAAACACAAGTTTGTTCCTGATAAATTTAGCAAAATGTACCGGGAAAATTTTTTTAATTAGCGAGTGGTTAGAATGTGGATTATGCTGCTGCATGCAATAAGTTGCTAAGGAAAATAGCATAAAGTATTTAAGGAAAAGTAGTGTGCGTCGGTTCCCAAAGCAAAAATGATTGCCATAAATCAGTTGCACTGTAATAGAATATGTATAGGCAGATGCAGTCGACTGATTGTTGGAGATATACGATGTTTTAACTCACCTGATTCATGTTCTTCATCCTCCCAGTTAGATGAGATGTACAGCACGGAAACAGACCCTTCGGTCCAACTCGCTCTCACTGACCAGATATCCCAACCCAATCTAGTCCCACCTGCCAGCACCCAGCCCATATCCCTCCAAACCCTCCCTATTCATATACCCATCCAGATGTCTTTTAAATGCTGTAATTGTACTAGCTTCCATCACTTCCTCTGGCAGCTCATTCCATACATGTACCACCCTCTGCGTGAAAAAGGTGCCACTCTGTCCCTTTCATGTCTTTCCCCTCTCACCTTAAACCTATGCCCTCTAGTTCTGGACTCCCCCACCCCAGGGAAAAAAGCTTGTCCATTTATCCTATCCATGCTCCTCATGATTTTGTAAACCTCTATATGGTCACCCCTCAGCCTCCGATGCTGCAGGGAAAACAGCCCCAGCCTATTCAGTCTCTCCCTGTAGCTCAAATTCTCCAGCCCTGGCAACATCCTTGTAAATCTTTTCTGAACCCTTTCAAGTTTCACAACATCCTTCTGATAGGAAGGAGACCAGAATTGCACGCAATATTCTAACAGTGGCCTAACCAATGCCCTGTACAGCCGCAACATGACCTCCGAACTCCTGTACGCAATAGTCTGACCAATAAAGGAAAGCATACCGAACGCCTTCTACACTATCCTATCTACCTGCGACTCTACTTTCAAGGAACTATGAACCTGCACTTCATGGTTTCTTTGTTCAGCAACACTCCCCAGGACCTTACCATTAATTGTATGAGTCCTGCTCTAATTTGTTTTTCCAAATTACAGCACCTTGCGTTTACCTAAATTAAACTCTATCTCCCACTCCTCAGCCCATTGACCTATCTGATCAAGATGCCATTGTACTCTGATGTAACCTTCTTTGCAGTCCACTACATCTCCAATTTTGGTGATTTACAACATTCATGTTAATTCACCTTAATACTCATTTCTCCAGAAAATGTTGAGCACAGAAATGTTTCATTTGTTCTAAAAGTCACTAGTGATCTTTTAAGACTGTGTAACTAACAACTGAACAGCATTCATCCTCAAAGATGTTTTGAAGTTTCAATTCAGATTTTTTCTTTCAACACTTCACTAAAGAAATGGAAGTTGCTGCCAAGTGACCGATGGACCTGCATATTAGTTTAACTGCTGCTCACACTGAAACATACTTGGTTAGCAGACGATGCCCATAAATGCAGCCATTAAGGAAATACCATACAAAGATGAATGGAGAAAGAAGTAAAAGCTTCTGTTGATAAGATTAGATGAAAAGGGATGGAAGGGTGTTCTTGTGTTGCCTGAACTATTTGGATCAAATAGCTTGTTTCTGTTTTGTACATAATTCCCAATCAGCAAATTAAAATTAAATGGTTACATACCTTTATGGAACAGATCTTGCAGGCATTCTGCGCTCTGACTTAAAACAGCCCAGATCTCCTCTTCCTCTAGTGGTCCTCCCCGAACCTCCAGGGCCTCAGCCAATGAGACATGCATTTTATCTAATAATGAAGAGAAAATCAATTAAAGAGTTACATTGATATGTTCACCGTGTATGTTACAAAACAAAGTTGAGACAAAAATATTGGAGATGTGCTAGACTAGCAATCCAAGCATAGACTAATGTTCTGAAGACAGGGGTTCAATTCCCACCATGGTAGACAATGAGACCTGAATTCAATAAAGATTCTGGAGGGAAAAGGCAGTTTATTGGCAACCGTTGTTGGTTGTCACAAAACCCCAAATGGTTCTCTGGTCCATGAAAGGGGATCTGCTGGTGTTACTTGCACTGGCGTACACACAACTCCAAACAATAGCACCATACCCTCAGGAAATTAGGGATGGGCAATAAACCCCAACAACACACAGATCCCATAAATAAGTCAAAACAGTAGGAGCAGGAAAGGATATTCAGTCCAGGATCAGAGGAGCTCCTTATCAGAGCTTGGTCTGAAAAGTACACTTTCCTTCCATAAACCAAAGGAACAGATTATGCCACAGAAATAATGAGGAGGCTATTAGTGCTCCAGAGGTTGCTCTGTACCAGTCAGTCACCATCATTTACACCAAATAAATTCACCAGAATCAACTAGTTCAATGTTAGTGTCGGGAATGATAATGGAATCCTTAATCAAAGCTAGAGCAGAAAAGATCTAGAAACTGGAAATAATACACAGCAGTCAACATGGATTCCAATAGGTGTTCATGCTTGACCAACCTGATTCAATTCTTTGCAAAAGCAACAACAAAAGAAGAATAATGCAGTAGCCGCAATATACATAGATTTTCAAACAACCTCTGGGTGAGGTACTGGATCATGCACTCATAATTAAGGTCTCAAAGCATTTGGAATCAGTAGGTAGGCAGCAGGTTGGTAGAAAGCTGGCTATGAAACAGAAAAACAGAGATTTAGTGCTTAAAAGTTGTTGATTGACAATTGGTAGGATGTGAACATGGCTAGTAAGTTTGTGGATGACACCAACATTGGTGGTGTAATGGACAGCCAAGAAGATTACCTCAAGAGTACAACAGGACCCTTAATCAGATCGGCCAATGGGCCAAGGAGTGACAGATGGAGTTTGATTTAGATAAATGTGAGGTGCTGCAGTTTAGAAAGGTAAATCAATGCAGGACATATTCACTTAATGGGAAGGTCCTGAGAGTGTTGCTGAACAAAGAGACCTTGGGGTGCAGGTTCACAGTTCCTTGAAAGTAGAGTATCAGATAGACAGCATAGTGAAGAAAGCACTTGGTGTGCTTGTCTTTATCGGTCAGTACATTCAGTTTAGGAGTTGGAGTTCATGTACTTTTAATACTGGTCTCCCTGCTATAGGAAGGGTGTTGCAAAACTTGGAAGGGTTCATAAAAGATTTACAAGGATGTTGCCAGGATTGGAAGATTTGAGCTATAGGGAGAGGCTGAATAGGCTGGTGTTATTTTCCCTGGAGCATTGGAGGTTGAGGGGTAACCTTATAGAAGTTTATAAAATCATGAGATGTATGGATAGGGTGGATAGACAAAATCTTTGCTCCAGGGTAGCGTGGTCCAAAACTAGACAGCATAGGTTTAAGAGGAGAGGAGAAAGATTTAAAAGGAACGTAAAGGGCAATTTTTTTCATGCAGAGGTAATGCATTTATGGAATGAGCTGCCAGAGAAAGTACTGGAGGCTGGTACAATTACAACATTTAAAAGGCATCTGGATGGGTACATGAATAGGAAGGGGTTAAAGGGAAATGAGCCAAATGCTGGTAAATGGGACTAATTTAGGATATCTGGTCAGCATGGACCAGTTGGACTGAAGGGTCTGTTTCTATGGTATACAACTCAATGACTATGATGCTTTGCAAGGATTGGTGTGGGACTACTGCTGTTCTCAATTTAAAAGAAAGGATTTAAGCTGATGAGTAAGAAGTAAAGTCACAAAAGCCGAGAATAACACCAAATTGTGGCAGATAATGAGAGAGTATGACAATATATAGGTAGAGATAAATAATTTGAAAAAAATGGAGATGTAATTAGTAAATGAATTCTAGTACGGATAAGTCATATGTAGCGTATCTCATTAAGAAAAATAAGGAGCTACTCTCCTGAGGAAAGCATGTATTTTTTTTTAAATGGAGTGGAGGGTGAGGAAGTGCAGCAATACAAATCGCTAAGTTACAACATTGAACAAAAAGACAGTAAAATAAACAAGTATTTCTCACTGCCTAGTTTTCACAAATGTAGCTGGTGTTAGAACACAAATCGGACTCTGGTTAAAGCACAATTCATGCACCCTGAACCAATTCACTTCCACAATATAAAAAAGGACACAGAGAGACTAGAGAAGGCCCAACAAAAAAAAAGGTTAAACAAACAGAACAAAGATCTTCTTACTATCAAGAGTAGTGGAGATAAATATATTAATGAAGTTAAGTGGAGAGTAGATAATTACATGTGAACGTAATAGAAATGTCTATAGATGGGGATAGGTGAAGTATGCGTGGAGTCCAGCACGTGCACGTACTACTGGATGAATTGCTCGTTTCTGACCAATAGATATTTCGTAATAATTTCAAAATTGTTAGGGCTTGTTCAACCTGGTAAAAATGTTTTATTGGTGAAATGAACAACAACCTTTAGACATATGTAGGCTTATTCCTTCCAATGTTTAATTAATATTGGTGATGTACAAAAGCAAAGTTACATTTTGGTTTTGCTACCTATTTTTGCCTCTATATCCTTTTACAAAAGACTCTTCATTGTTGTAAGTTATTTGATATCAAGTTAAGTACGCTATATGACATATACTGTCTCAGACATTGATATGATCCATGAAAGGTGATAGAATTACTTGTTCTGTTCACACAGGTCCAAGATCTGAAGCAGAGTGTGCTGCACCAAAATGCTGGTCTAATTAGATTTACATTCAGTAGAAGTAGAAACCTCATAGAAAGTTCTTGGCCAAGTGCAAATTTAATGAACATCCGGCACATCTGCTGATAAATGTGTGTAAAATCTGGTTCCATATCTATGTACTAATCCCCAATGTTAAAAAATGATTCACAGCTTTTAGAAAGCCTGAAAGCACTCAATATTTATTGTATCAGTAGTCGAGTACAATTAACATACATGCATATTAAAGCAAACTTGTATGGAACTGTACCTTCCACAGCTGGTGCAGTAATAGAATAACTGCAGGTGACTGTTGGCACTATTCTTAGCAATTAATCACTTGATGCAAACAGCGGAGGATTTGGGCATCAAAATATTTTGACTAGTGTATTGAGGTGCCTTTTGAAAGTGAAACTTTCTCAGCAAAACACAAAATAATTACAAAACCTATCTCCATTTCTTGAGTATTATTTCGCCTATCTTGTATATATTTGGCGGGATTACTGATTTGAGATGCAGAGTGATAGCAACAGCACGGGTTCATTTCCCGCACTGACTGAGGTTATCTTGAAGAACGAACTTTCTCAACCTTTCTTCTCACATGAGACATGATGACCCTCACCACCAGTTGTCTCTACCTATGGCAACTTTACCTTTTATAATTGATTAACTACATTTTATTACAACACAAATGAAAATGCAGTCATGCTATACACATTAACTACTCACAGTTTTAACCTAAAAATACTCCCAAATGGTAGGAAAATTAGTTATTTATTATTTTATCCTGTTCAAAACACAACCAAGCCCCTGTGTAAATATTCTGATAAAATCATGACTCATTCTAACTTATTAGAGGATTTTACTCTATTTAGTTCAGAGTTTTGTGTACAATGGATTACAATATTGTGATTTTTTTTTCCTTAGTCACAATAGGAGTTTTCAACGCTACCTGCCATTACACACCACCCCAAGAAAATATACTAACTGATAACTCAATCCCAAAACGGTCTTGCTCACATGATGGAGTAACTCATCAATATACCCCAATATTTAAGAGTCATGAAGATGTACAGCACGGAAACTGACCTTTCAGTCCAACTAGTCCACGCCGACCAGATATCCTAACCTAATCTAGTCCCATTTGCCAGCATTTGGCCCATTTCCCTCTAAATCCTTCCTATTCATATACCCATCCAGATGCTTTTTAAATGTTGCAAATGTACCAGCCTCCACCACTGCTTCTGGCAGCTCATTCCATACATGCACCACCTTCTGCGTGAAAAGGCTGCCCCTTAGATCTCTTATAATTTTTTTCCCTCTCACCCTAAACCTATGCTCTCTAGTTCTGGAACTGCCCCACCCCCGGGAAAACACCTTGTCTATTTACCCTACCCATGCCCATCATAAATTTTATAAACCTCTATAAAGGTCACTCCTCAGCCTCCGATCTTCCAGAGAAAACTGCACCAGTCTATTCAGCCTCTCCCTGTACCTCAAATCCCCTAACCCTGGCAACATCTTTGTAAAACTTGAAAGAGTTCAGAAACAATTTACAAAATCCTTCCGATAGGAGGGAGACCAGAATTGCACACCACATTCCAAAAGTGGCCTAAACAATGTGCTGTACAGCCACAACATGACCTCCCAACTCCTGTATTCAATACTCTGACCAATAAAGGGAAGCATACCAAGTGCTGCCTTCACTAACCTATTTACCTATGACTCCACTTTCAAGGAACTATGAACCTGCGCTCCAAGGCCTCTCTGTTCAGCAACACTCCCCAAGACCTTACCATTACGTTTATCAGTCCTGCTTTGATTTGCCTTTAATGACTTTCTGCTCATACATTTTTCAACATTATATTAAAAACAAACCTGAGCTTTAATATTAGTCTCTTATTGTTGACCCATCCCCCACCACACCTGGGTTTGGGAGGGGGATACATCAGAACTCAAGGGCTGTGCTCGGTTAGGGGCCAAGTTTAGAATGGTGCTGGAAAAGCACATCAGGGTAGGCAGCATCCGAGGAGCAGGAAGATCGATGTTTCGGGCAGGAGCCCTTCATGGCCTTGGATACTGCCTGACCTGCTGTGCTTTTCCAGCACCACTAATTTTGTCTCCGATCTCCAGCATCTGCAGTCCTCACTTTGGGGCCTAGTCAGGATTAGCACAGTGGACCCAATTTCCAGCCCTGACTCTGACCATACCACGGATTACCGTGGTAACTAGAAGTGTACATATCTGAGCATATACATTTGACTCATTAGAACTTGGAATGGAATAGAAATTTATTGTCACATATATTTTTACATGAAAAATACAGTGAGAAGTTTTATAAGTCACCACACCACAGCACCTGTATTAATAACAGGAATCATACATAATTTTAAAACAAAAGTAAAATTAAGACCAAGCCCATTACAGTTCAATTAAGGGGCAAATCATCTTTGAGGAATAAGGAGGAATGAGCAGTACCACTGCATATTAAACTTGGCAGCAAAACAAAGGAACAAATTAGTGTCAAATGTATTTCAATCAAAAACTGTGCACACAGCCTTTTATTGCAACTCATTTTCTTTTTAGTAGAATAAGGATGTATCCCAATAACAAGCTTAGAGAGGGAACCATTTTTCTGCACTTTTAACAAACTGCACCATTAAGTAAGAAACTAAGTCTTGTTTTTTCCAAAGTCACCATAGCTCTTAGTGGACAATTATGCCTATCACTACTGTTTGATACTGAAACATACAAATCCAGAAGTTCATGTTTAATCCTTTGAAAATGCTGAAAACATTTCAGATAGCAAACATGAAGGCAGTGAAATGGGTTTGGGACAGAAGATCATCCATGCCTGTATTAAATGTCAGAGCAGGCTTGAGGGGTCAAATGGTCTACCTTTGCTCCTATTTCTTATGTTCTTGTAAGTACGTAATTTAAAGACAAGATCCAATTATAATAAAATCAACACACATTTATTGCATGGAAATCTTATCACACCAAAGATTTCTCAGAATGTGAAATGTAGGGATGGAGATTAAATGTATTACTACATTCAAAATGTTTCCTGATAGTTACATAAAAGCTATGGGGAGTAAGCAGGAAACTGGAATTATGTAAAGATCAGCTCTGAAGAAGGGCATAAATCAGTATCAAAATAAAAAGGTATCAAATGGTTACCTGCTAAGTTTCTGTTTTCACACTATTTTACATTGTTTAATTTGGGGACGTTCAGATTTGGAAAGAGTTCTGTTAGTAGAGTTGCTTCATTAGTGAACAAATCCTAAATCAGAATAGTGAGAGACACTCAGATTGCATGGAATCTAATTGAGGATTTAATAAGAAGTCTCTCAGTTTCATAGCATGCAATTATCTGGCCAAAGACAAATACCTGCAAATTTATGTTCTAAGGATGGTAGAGAATAACTAATCATAAATTAAAACATACATCATTGCAAGTTATATGAAGCTGACAAGCTTTTTTTTAAAAACGTTGGAGAAAAACATTTAGCATTTTGAGTACAGTATGACTCTTTTTCGGTACAGATGCTGCCAAACCTGAGTTTCTCTGATATGGTGTCTATGTCAGTACACACAGTACTTTGCTATATTTTTCATTGAAATAGCTAGAAATGGGTTAGATAGAAATATTGTTGTTCTGTTCCATTTATGCCAAAATAATGCTTACAAACTTATAACATCGATGAATGATTCTGGAATTTGAATATTCTTATATACACAGTCAGATACTAATAAACTAACTAAAAACATTCACAGGGAGTAAAATAGGTTTGTGTAGCACTGTTTCATACTTTTTATTAATTCCACACAATAATTATGTACTTTGTTGTTTCAAAATACAGAGCTGTTACGTAGAAAAACAAGATTGTTACATTGATTATTCAGCACCAATAAGACAAATGCTATTTAATCTGGGTTTTAGAAAAAAAAACATAAAGCAAAGAAACTAATTAAATTCCCTACTCACCTTCAAATAGTGCCTGCAGATTGGGCTTCAGTTCTGCATTACCACCCAAAGACAGCATTCCCAGAAGTGCAGCACTCCCTCAAAACTATTTTGAAGCAGTAAACCACACACAGCCTAAAACACAAACCCTAGAGTGTTCCTCAAATCCTAAACCTTCTTACTCAAGAAGTGGAAATGCAAACTGAAGAAAAGAAAAACAATGCAACTCATTATGCATTTTCAATTTCTGAAAAGTATACCTAACAATTCCACATGCAACAGCATTTTTAAAATAAGGTCAGTCACATCAGAACTGCAAAACACATCATATTCACTGTTATGAACTCGCAAACAGCAATAGTACAAGGGAATCACTTGGTAAGACAATCGCAAACCAAGAAATCTATTGTTTGAATTCCAAATTGCGTAAAACCAGAGTGGAACACTACAATCATCTTATCTGATTAAGTTAAGTTAAAGGAAAACATTTTTGGGCTTATGTGACTCAATGGTAGCACCCCCACCTTTGAGCCGCAGGTTTGGGTTCAAATCCAACTGGCATGTCTGAACAGGTTGGTTGAAATAACTAAAGATTTCAACTAATGTTCCATGATCTGTAAATAGTATGCAGCAAAAATTGGTATTCTGTATGGAATGGTTTGTAAAAATAATTCTGAGAGCTTCTGAGAGTCCAAAAAAAATCAAAAAGGAAATTTTTAATCAAAAAAAAAATTTTGTTCAATTACATAACTGCCAAACTAAACCATAGTTGACTGCTCCATGATATTAAACAAATCAGGAGCTGCAGGTATTCTGTAATGCATTGAGGGCCAAAGCTTTGTAATTTGAATTTTGAAAAAGTTGTAGGTGAAATGGGGTTTAATTTTATTTAAGGTTGAGTGGTTAGCACTGCTGCCTCACAGCACCAGGAACCTGAGTGCGATTCTAGCCTCAGGCGACTGTCTGTGTAGATTTTGAACATTCTCCCAGTGTCTGCGTGGGTTTCCTCCCACAATTCAAAGATGTGAAGGTTAGGTGAATTGGCTATGCTAAATTGCCTAGAGTGTTCAGGGATATGTGAGTTAGGTGCATTAGTCAGGGGTAAAAATAGAGTAATAGGTTAGGGGAATGGGCTGGGTGGGTTACTCTTCAGATCATCGGTGTGGACCCGTTGGGCCTAATGGCCTGTTTCCACACCGTCGGGATTCTATTGTGTTATTAGTCTTGTATTGTAGCTACGTTCTCCTATTCTTGTGGCATATTCTGGCTCCGATTTTAACTGACAATATGGGGAAATTGGACAGGGAGGGCCGAATCCATCACTTGCTCCATATTGACCAGTTCTTAGAAAAGGAAACAAACAGGCTTCAATAATGCTGTCAAGACTCAATCTGTTACATTGGGCAAAAGCTGCTACTAGCAGGATCCTGCATCCATACATACACTGAAGGGAAGTTTTCAATTTATTTCCATTTTATCCTCATAGGTCAGGAGAGCTGATCAGGAATGCTCCTTTGAGCCATACAAGGAATCTTTACTATTTCCATGTCTCCTCAACTGCAGTTAAATAACCAAGCTCTCTCAACCTCAACCTTTGAAACCCTACCTCCAACAATGCTCCACCCCTGAAGCTATGGCCCTCAGTTTCCCTTCTCAATGACTAGTAAGGAATGTTCAAATGGATCTTGAGAGGCAGCATAAACTGGGTCTAAATCTCTGGATTTGGGTCTATACCTCGTGGGTTTAGACGAATGAGAGGTGATGCTACTGAATCATACAAGATTTTGAACAGGCTTGACAAGGTAGCCTCTGAGACTGCTAACCCTGACAGGGTAATATAGAACACAGACAAAGTTTCAGGATTAGTGGATCGATCATTTAGACATAACTGAAGGAAAAATGCCTTCACACAAAGGGTTGTGAATCTCAAATTCTATACCCCAGGCAGTTGTGGATGCTCCATCACTGACTAAATTTAAGAATGGGATAGACGAATCTTTGATCTTTCAGGAAGTCAAGGGATGCGGGCATTGAGTGGGAAGGTAGGGTTAAGCACCCTAAATGTTCAAACATCATCACATTAACTAGTGAACAGGTCATACAGTCCACTCCTGCTCTTTCTAGCGTTCTTGCAGATTACCAGCTACAGCCTCCCTCTGCTTGCCTGAGAGTCCTCCAGCTGTCCAAATTGTTGAGGGAGAGACTACAGCATTTTATTGAAACAAGGCTGATCTACGTTGCACTGAGAAAAGAATCAGACAGTTTTACAGTAAGCAGACTGTTTTGAACTAATTTTACGTGCACATCCCAACAGAACAGCAACAACATCAGATGGTTCAGCTGCAAAGTTCCCTCTAAGCTGCTTTCTTGCATAGCCAGACAAGAAGGTCCATACACTGTTCAGCATTACAAACTCATTGACTCCCGGTTCCAGAAGTCACTATTGCACACAGGCCTTGGCGTTCCTAGCAGCAGCAGGAGGCAAACTGAGGGAACGTAGACCAACTGTACAGTACAAGATATTACCTTTACATTTGTAAAGCAAAACACACTAAATTCTGATGAGTTATGTATAACTAACCAATATTAACAGTACCTGAAAATTAACAAGTTGGGTTGTAAACTATTTTAGTTGTGACTACAGTAAAAAAAAGTGACTAGTATTATCAGAGCAGGTTACACCTTAACAGCAATGTATGTTCAACAAAAAGAAGTCAGAAAGAAGAAGTAATTAAAATAACTTCTCTTTTCATCCTTCTTAGAGATTTCGGCCTTCTTTCTCCGAAGCAGTCTGCCTGGTGAGTCGACACCAGATGCAGACAGGGCGAGCACATTGTGGAACACTTCTGCTTGGTTCGTAAAAATGGCCCTGACCTCCTAGGTGCTTAGCAGTGCAATAAACCCTCCTGCTCTCAAGTTAACATTTCTGTCCTAGGCTCGCTGCAATGTTCCAACAAAGCACAAACCCGATGAACAACATCCCATTTTCTGCTTAGGTACTGTGCAGCCTTGAGATGTCAATATTGAAATCTATAACTTCTGTAACTAACCACCTTGTGTGTTCTCCATTTCTCTTACACTGGAGAAGGAGTTAAAAGGGGAGGTGGAGGTATAGAAGACAAAGCCTGGTCTTGTTTCTATCTTTGTTACTTTGCTGTTAGTAGAGAGGACTCATTCTCTCTCTTTTACATTATTTAGTTTATACCCATTTTACATAGTTTTTCTTCCGCTACTATTAACATCCCTTTTGTCTTTAGTGCTGGGCCTTTACATCATCTGCCCTCTTCATTCCTTCTCTGCCACAACTATATCAAAACATTCCAGCACCTTTCAATTTGAAACATTGATTCCATTTCTCTCTCCATTGATGCTGCCAGACCTACTGCTGAATTTCCCCAGTGATCTCGCCGTTTGAGATTTCCAGCATCCCCGATAACATTGACCTTTTATTCGTTCTCTTGCTGTCTGGGTAAACCTCATCCATTACAATTAGCTTGACTCTGCCAAGACTGCGTCAACCTGGAACTTCGACCACAAGGTCCACTTCATGCTTGATACCATGATGTTAATCCATCTATCTTTGTCAAAATCGCTGGGCTCAACTTGCTTTTCTGGTGGATTCTACAATGCTGGCAAATATACAAGTTTTGTGACTTCCACTGTGAACTGTAGGAGGAACCCGAACTCTAGGATGCTTGTAATACTCTCCTTTCATCTGAATTCCTCATTCCAGCAAATGAATAATGGGGAGACAGAAGTGTGGCTCTGATGTCACTGAGCCAGTCACCCAGACTAATGCTTAAGGTATAAATAAAATCCAATTAAGGTGGATGCAGGAGATCTGAAATAAAAACAAAGTGCTGAAAAAAAAAATCAGCATGTCCGGCAGCATCTGTGGAGAGGTAAAGTTCTTCATCTCTTCAAAGTTTGGGAGAAGATTTGTAGCTCGGGTGCTCGTTGTTGTGGTTCTGTTCGCTGAGCTGGGAGTTTGTGTTGCAGATGTTTCGTCCCCTGTCTAGGTGACATCCTCAGTGCTTGGGAGCCTCCTGCGAAGCGCTTCTGTGATGTTTCCTCTGGCATTTATAGTGGCTTGTCTCTGCCCCTTCCGGTTGTCAGCTCTTGCTGTCCGCTGCAGTGGCCGGTATATTGGGTCCAGGTCGATGTGTTTGTTGATAGAATCTGTGGATGAGTGCCATGCCTCTAGGAATTCCTCTATTCTGGGCCTCCTCCAACACCTACACAAGGCCACCAGCAAAATGAAGGAGGAACACCTCATCTTCTGCCTCTGAAGCCTATAACCACGTGGCGTCAACACTGAAATCCCCAGTTTCCCAATGTCCCCTCACCCCACCCCATCCTGCATCCAACCCTTTGACTCAGATCCACCCTCTTGACCTGACCTAGCTGTCAATCTCCCTTCCCACCGATCTATCACCATCACTCCTACCTATCGCCATCCCACCTACCTTTCCCCTACCCCCACACTCCCATTTACCTCTCAGCCCACTTCCCTAGTCCTGAAGAAGGGTTATGCCAAAATGTCGACTCACTCGCTCCTCAGGTGCTGTCTCACCTGCTATGCCTTTTCAAATACCACACTTTATCAACTCTGACTCTCCTGCATCTGCAGTCCTCACTTTCTCCTTGATAACTATGAAGCTATCTAATGTCCTTTAGGGAGGGAAATCTAACGTTCTTTCCTGGTCTGGTCTGTACGAACTCCAGATTCTCGGAAAAGGTGGCTGACTCTGAAATGGTCTCAGAGGCCTCCCCGTTAAAGACCAACTAATGAAAGACTACTCATGGTGAACCTGACACACACACACACACACACAAGTTTTTTTCCCAGTCGCTACTAAATGTAACTTTTCTTAGTTATTGGCTTTCAGCCAAATATGCATTCTTCACTTGAAAACATGATAGTTTTCAAGAAGGCTAAATTTCTCCATTGCTCTCAAATATGCTTTCAATGCCATTGTCTACAATTATGTACCCTACTGACTCACTGAGTGTACTTGAACATAACGTACATATTTTTCAAAACAGTGAAACTGCTTCAAAAATCAACTTTCATAGTTATAAGTGTGTCACTGTTCTTCGGTTTGTAATTTCTCAAATTAAATTGTAAAAGAATTCCATTCTAGACTAGCCGCCATCTTCTGTTGTGTATTGCACTAAGAAAGGACCTACGTGGATACACTGTCAGCAACTCTTGTTAAATTAACTTTCTTTCCATCTCCCCAAAATAAACAGAAAGGACATTAGGCAGACAACATTAGTCATTTTAAAACAACCTGCCCAGTCATGTCGTGACAAACCTCCAGGGCAGGTGGAACTTGAACCCAGATCTTTTTGCTCAGAGGTCAGGGTTGTACAAGACCTTCTTATACCATACCACTGCCATTAAGATTAGCAGGTCTCCACTTGCTTGGCCTTGAAAGTGAGCAAACAAACACTTTTCTCTGAAGCTTCCCTGGCATTATTGCAATACCACTCATTAAATTCACATTTATGTTCAATGTAAACAAGACTGTTGCAAAACCACTCACGCTACCAGTTGGAACTCCGCATGACTTAAACATGTACAAGAAATTTTATTTTATTCATTTGTGAGGTGTGGGTGTCACTGCTTTGCCAACATTTATTGCCCATCCATAGCTACCCTTGAGAAGGTGTTAATGAGCTGTCTTCTTGATCTGCTGCTGTCCACTTGCCATTATGGGAGGGAATTGCAGGATTTTGATCCAGTGACAGTGAAGGAACAGCAATATAATTTCCAAGTCAGAAGGCTTGGAGGGGAACTTGAAGTTGAGCTTAAAATTAATCTGATTGTTCTTAAATTCTGAAATCATACTCTCAATGCCCTATAAATGGAGATTCACAGGAAAACTATGGGGGTAAGCCATCCAGAACCACAAGTTAGGATTTGAAAAAAAAAGTCTGAGTGAATGACAACATGGTTTTGACTATTTTACTGACTGAAGAGTGGAAATATATCCCCTAACTGAGGTACATGCTTTTCAAGTGAAAATTCAATGCATGCTGTTAGGTTTTCTGCAATATTAAAAATACCAGGCAGGCTCAATTTGTCTAACTTGAGCTTTGATCGAGATTAATTAAGATGGGACAAATCGTTAAATGTATGCCGATTCGGAGACATTTGCTACTCATTAATTGATTAAAATGCGCCTGAAGTTTTGCAACAACATTCTATGGTGCTTTCAGTAACTAATTTTGACATAATCAACAGGCAATCCCAGCATCAAAAAGAAGTTTTCAGTTAGATTTGGATATTTTTCAAGTACATTGCAAGTGCAGTTTTGGCAAGACTAGAAAATCACATGACTTTGAGTTAGGAAAAATATCACAAGTTCTATGCTTTATGGACTACTCGTCTAAAAAAGTTGATCTTCTCACATCTAACATATTTTGCATGATTCTCTGTACTATTTCAGTTGTTAAAAACTATTTATTTTAGCTGTTCAATTGCAATCTTGCATTTCCTCAATGCAGAGATTGGTGACACAGTAAAAGTCTTTGTAATTGCTGCTACACAGCTAACACTAACTGAGGTAATTGCTGGACATGAATTCTGCAAACCCAGAGCAAAATACCCAACATGTACCCTTCCAGATCACAGGCACATGATTTACTGAAACTGAAAGTACAATGTTCAAGTCTATTTTCCAATTTTAATGAAATTAGAACATTGTTTACTTATTTTAGTTAACAATTTGCACGTCTACAGGATCATTAAAGCCATTCCAAGTTACTTCATAAAGCTATGAGGGAACAACAAACACCAAAGCAAAAGGATTTACTATGTAGATCAAATGCTTGGTTAAAGAAGCTAGTTTTCAACAGTGCCTTGTAGAAAAGGTAAGTTGGGAAACCAAAAATGTTCATGGAGAACATTTAAAATTACAGGGAGTTAGTTACAAAGCAGCAAGTGATTTTACCCATAATCCCCTGAAAGGTCAACTCTTACTAAAGATACACTTGTGCAAGTGCCATCACTTCACAAACCCAATCTTGGCCTCATCTCTAAATAAGTTTCTGCATAGCTCCACGTAATTGGTATGTGCTCATGCAGAGAGCAAAATAAATTCTCTGATAAATAGTCAAAATGGGTAAAGATGCAATAGTGCAGCATTTTTGAATGAATAGAAGCCTACAAAAGGAAGCTCAGCATTTAAGAAGTGTCAAAGATATAAACACTAGGACTTTGGTGGCAGATTAATAGCAAAAGAAAGTGATGGTTGGTCATGTAGCAGAGATTAGGAACACTGCTCTGCATTAGGTATTACTGAATATTATATGCTTTAGATTGGCAGATTGTATACCAAATTGTTATCCTAGATTGTACAATTCTTTTCCACTCCAGAAGTTTGCTAAACATGTATAAAAAGCAAATCTTGAAATACTGTCTAATGCTTCAACATTTTAAATCCATGTCCTGCTCTGTGCCTTTACTTTTTGAATCCATCTTATTTAAAGACTTTGGAAAAATTCATTAGCCATGTCGTGATATCCAAGAAAGACATGCTGAAGCAAAGAAAAATCATTTCTTTCAGAAGTAAATGTCATCACGTAATGCTGGGTGGCAAGACTGTTTGAAATTTGATGCTTTTAAATGTCAAGAAATTTTCTTTTGATTAAGATTGAAATTTAGCTGCATCAAGTGCTAAAAGATTTTTGGAACAGGGTGCAATTATTATTTAATGCTCCAGTTTTTTTAGCTGGATGAATCAGCAAAATAAAGTGGGTGGAACTGAATAGCAGCCTCTGCCTATAAGGGAAGCAAGCAACACTAAGAAATTTAGGACAAATGAAATGAAACGTCTTCCCTCTAATTCTGGAGAACTGAGACTAAAATTGGCTACAGAAGGACATGCAGCTGTTTACACCGCAGTAGAAACACTGACAACTATAATAATTGGTCCAATTTAAAATATACACAGATGGGAGTTGAAAATAGAAGGCATGCACTCTAAATCAAAAAATATATCACACTATATTAGCAGAAACCTGGCCTGGGCAGAATCATTCACCCTTTGTGTTTTATAGATAAAATTTGAGCACTATTGGTTCAACGTACTTGCCATGCACAAAGGCTTAAAAATACAAGTCGTGTTTGTGCCGCAAATCTCAACAAAATCTCCTTGCAGCCAATCCTGAAATCAAAATGTATAAACTTGGGCTTCTCAAAAGTAGGGTAAAAGCAATGACTGCAGATGCTGGAAACCAGATTCTGGATTAGTGGTGCTGGAAGAGCACAGCAGTTCAGGCAGCATCCAAAGTACAGCAAAATCGACGTTTCGGGAAGGGCTTTTGCCCGAAAAGTCGATTTCGCTGCACTTTGGATGCTGCCTGAACTGGTGTGCTCTTCTCAAAGTAGGGGTCAGGAACTCAAGTGGGATAACAAGCTAAAATTCTGGGAATGTAAAGCCATTTCTATTCTCTCTTCCTTTTGTTCGGCTGTCATTGTTCCCTTCATTTACTTGCTTAACTGCCAACTCTCAGAGGGACTGCAACAACTTTCACAGGGGTCACAGTGGGATAACATTTGGGAAAACCTGATATAAGCCATGCTCAGTACAGGAATGTACCCCTGACTCCGCCAATCAGATGATGTATAAGAATATAGTTTGTTCCAAAATTAAGTTTTGTTTCTAAAATCAAAGGTCTTAGAAAATGACCTGACATTGCTGGGTCAAATAGTTCACCTGCACCTTTTTTGTTTTACTTCTGTAGAAGATGAAAAGTGCACAATTCTCAAAACACAAAAATTTCCTTCTCCCAACCTTCAATGGAGCAAGAATAAAATAGAAAACAATCATTATTGCAGGTTAAAATGACAGATTACACAAATTTAGCTTTTAAAATACCTTCCAAATCCATGATCATTTCCACTTAGAAGGACAATGGCAGGCAAGACATGGAAACACAATTGCAAGTGTCCCCCCCAAGCGTAACCATCGGAAATACATTGCCATTCTTTCACTATCACTGGGTCAAATTCTTGGAATTCCCTTTCTAAGGGCATGAGAGTTTAACGGTTCAAAACGACAGCTCACCCCCACCTTCTCAAGAGCAACTGGGACACAGGGCAATAAATGTTGACCAGCTAGCGACACCCACTTCCCACAATTTAAAATAAACAATTGTCTGGCTACAGGTTCCATAAACCAAAATCAAAACCCATTTTAAAACAGACAAATAGAACGATATAAATGAATTTTATGTTTTAAAAATGAAGGATTTGTCAGATATCATTTCTTTCCCTCTTTGCACTGGAGTTAAATTGTGTGAGCTAACAAAAGCAATTTACCATCAGAAAAAATTGGAAGCTCTAGTTACTGGAACCGTAAGAAAGAACACATCTATCTGAAATACACTTCCAGATTTTTTTTCCTCTCATCAGTCTAAAGCTAAAAATATGGGGACAGAGCAATCTCTACTCATGGAGCCCTTCCCAGACACACACATCCATTTGCTCCGAACAAAAGTGAGTCATTTCCTCTGCCCCCTCATTTATTGAGCTACCATTTGTGACTACATCAGATATGATATTTACTACTGGAATACAAACCTATCCCACATTCTGTTTCTCTGCCAACTTCATATATGAAGAAATCCCATTGTAACAGAAGAATAGCCATCTCATTACAACATTGTGCCTGGAAATCCACATCTGCATCAATACAACATGTCATGCTCAGACAAGGAGAAGAATCTAATTATTTCACAAAGACAGTACTGAATGCATGCATTTTCCCCCCAATTTAGTACAATGCTTTTCCATTAGTAGCATTCACATTATTAAGACTTAAGAAAAGGCCACTCCAAATATGATCCTTGTCAGTATATATTTTAAACCAAATTCAGAAGTAACTGTAGATTGTTACTGCAAATTGAAATAAAGTGGTTTAGGAAAGAATCAATAAATGTTGCAGTTTCAGGAGAATAATAAACTTAAATTGAAATAAATGAAAACAATATATTGTGGATACTGGAAATCGGAGAGAAAAACATTATTCAGGAAGTCTGCAGGTCTGGCGCCAGCAGTGGAGAGAGAAACAGTTAATGTTAAGGGTCTCATATGCACCTTTCTTATTTACAAGATTCTTTTCGAGTTTTCCAGCAGCTTGTTACTGAAAAGAATGAAATATGGATAGTGTTTAAATTGTGCAGATTAGCAAATAGATAAATGATAAATAACACAGAGCAAACAAGTCACATGTGCAAGCAAAAACTCTTGTAAACTAAAATGATTTCACAGGCAATAATTTTAATTAATATAAAAACAAGCTACAATGCTGAAGGTGTAAACATTAGTAGTTTCAATGTACTGTGTTCATATTATTCTAATCCTTATATGGCTCAAATAATATCTTGTTTATTAAAAACAAAAATTGCCAGAGAAATTAGCAAGTAGTTTTGTGTCCAAAAACTCATCCTCTGTTCTGAACTCTGAACTACTAGCACATCTCCACCCTCCCCTTCTCATCAAATTCCCAAACTCACCATCACAATCCTCTTCCGAAACCACCTTTTTCAGTGTGTAACCACAGTTAACTCAGTGCTGAAAAATTATAGTCTATGCAGCTGTAACTACGTTACCACAGACTCTCTGGCTTCTCTGTTCCCTTTGTCATGTTCAACAATTGCATCTTCCAAAGCTATACACTTCGTCCACAGCCTACATCAGCGGTCTCAATTTGCCATGATTACTTTCCAGTCTACCTCAACATAGCCACCATTTCTGCAATTGCCCTTTATCTGAACGGTCACTCTCATTTTACCAAGTCTCTACCTAAACTCCCTCCTATTTCTTGTCTAAGTTCCTTTCCAACAACATCATTTTAGGAAGGGTTCAGCTTGTAGAGGTATACCTGATACCCAACTTCATTTCTCTACCAAAGTCCTCTGCTCATCCTAAAGGCCCAAGCACAATACTGCCTGCACTCGAAGTAAGTTTCAGTACGCGAACTCCTACTTCTGTCTCATCCTGCCACTGATGGCTACTTGGTCAGTGACTATGATGTTTAGCTCGACGATTCCTGCTAATCCCTTGCAGCCATGTGTCCAGCTTTCACAACATTTAAAACAACTTAATCTGCAAATCTTATCCTGGCCCTTTTCTAACACTGCAACTGTCTCCATTTTCTCCTATCCAGCTGGACATCAATTTTCAAAAATGACTCCTTGGCATGTCTGCGACACTATCAGTAATGGAGCTCCCTTCCCCACCCCACCACTAATTATTTTGAGGCTACAACAGGTCAAATTAAAACAGTGTGATAACAAGAGTTGCATACAAGCCAGACTGGATAAGGGCAGCAACTTCCTTCCCTGGAACAGCATTAATGAAGGAGTTGCGTTTTTACAACCATCCTGGTTCTAACTTTTTAATATAATTTTCTGGTGGTGATAGCCGAGAGAAGGATCAGATTTATTGAATTTGATTTCACAACTTGTTATGATGGGATTTAAAGTTAAGATCTCCATACTGGTTTCCAAGTCACGTTACAAACAAATCCATTGTTTTCTTCACCCTGACAAGAAAGTAATTTGAGATGTATTCACACGGGCACTGAATATTCAAGAACTTTTCTCCAGCTAATCAAAAAGACAAAAGCTTTGCACTTCAGTCCTCAACTCGACCAATCCCAGCTGTTTACTCACGTAGAATCCAAAAAGTATGCAAAATTTGGCACTAAATTCACTCTAAACCTAATTTAAACTTCACGACTGGTAAATGACTACACTTAGAAACCAGGAAATTGGATCAGTAAAAGACCATTCAGCCCCTTGAGCCTTTACCATCATTCAAAGCTGATCTTGGACCTCACTTGTCCATCTAATCTCTACAGATTGTAAACACTTTCCCAGCCTTGAGTAACCACAACCCTCTGAGGTGCAGTATAGCAAAGATTCACAACTTTCTGAATTAAGAAATTCTCCCCATCTCAGTCTTAAATCCTTTATCCTGAGACTGTGCCACTAAAATAGGTCCTCCAGCCAGAGGAGACAGTCTTTCAATGTCCAAACTCTCAAGGCGGTCAATATGCGGTGTATTTCAATATGGTTATCAGTCTTATTAACCCCAAAGAATACAAGATCATTCTATTTGACCACTCTCATCCCCAGAATTAATCTAGTGAATCACCAATGCTCCACCTCCAAGGCAGTTTCTCTTTCATTAGATACTTAGATTAAATGCATGCACAGTATACCTAACATGATCTCACATGAGGACAGCCACCTTCACCACATCTGGACTTACCTTCTATATTCTCTTGCCCCTTGTGCTATTGGTGGTAACCATGGTGAGCACTAAGAAAGACTTTATTGCATCATTTGCCATATCCAGAAATCTTCCGAAAACCTATGTCTTGGCCACATCCCCTAAAAGCCCGTTTCAAACTTTGTGCTGATCCACTAAAGAATCCACCTAATAACACAACACTGTATTAAAGAAGTATAATTGAAATACACATTGCTATGACAGCATTAAAATAAATAGTGATTATCTGCTTTTGTTTTACTCATGGCTAAGTGTTACAACACGGGATAAACACTCCAGCTATATTTAAAACAGCAACACAGAGAAGATTTATCCCGTGCCGTAATCTGCGAAAACTCAAGAGGCCAAGAACTATTTGAAGTAAACATTAACAACTTTAAACTAGAGAATAAGTAACTAACAACTATTTACAACTCCTTTCGCTAACCTCTTACCTTCCCCTTCTACAATAGTAGTCCAATAAAACCCCAGATTAAGATTTACAAAACAAAAAACTTAATTCAAAACCAGACAGCTTTCAGTTTTCTCTGTATTCCAGTCTTCTTTTCTTCTTGGGGATTCTGCTTCACAGGTTACTGATCAATAAAAGGTACCTTTAAGAGAGATATTTTTCTGAGCACTGTGCAAATATCGTTGGCTTGGCAGTTCTCCTCTCAACTGTTCAATTTTCCCTGGTCTTATACCCCAAAGCATTGGCTTGTGTCGTGGGCTTTTAAGATTGCGAATATACTAAATCCAAACTGGATTGGAGTTTGGCATTTGTTTTTGGGTATATTTAAACTGATTGGCCTAATTCATATTTGTTTTTGTCTCTAAGCAACTAACTACCCGAGCTACCCCAGTTGCTGGACCACATATTTACATTGGATCTTATTGAGAACACTTGATGCTGTCACTGCTAGCTTTTAACTCTCTCAAAAAGGTACAGTACACCCACATCTTTATAACATAAGTCAATAGTTATGAAGATCGATAATTTGATTTATTTATTGTTACGTGTACCTAAGTACAGTGAAAAGCTTTGCTGATGAGCAGTACAGGCAGATCACAGTAAAGACATACAGATCATTGTTTCATTATTAAGATGCGATCTATTTTAAGTTTACTTTTTTTATTTGAAGTAATAAAATTTAATGGTTATATTCAAAACACCTGGGGATAAGTACATAAATGTTATTATTGGTTCCAGGTTGGACGAAGCATAAGAAATTACTGTAATTCTTTCATTGCAATGTCATTTCTATAACATAGAAATTCGATTTGTTTTTACACAGCTAAAAGTTAACTAAATCCAAAAATCTTTGCCATGGAATCATCTCAGGCTGCAGAGCAAATATATTCAAATGTGAATTAATACTTGTGCAAATCTCATGCAGCAGGGAATCTTACAATGGCAAGTCTATCAGACAGTCAACGATAACTCCTTCTTGTATGTTATAATGAAAAGGTATTCCTGAATTTAAGATCATCTTCAGTTTAGGTCATCATAAATCAAAATAAAAACATCCACAGGTCTGAACTACAGAAAAACTGGATCCACTTACAGCGGACATTACTGTATACACCAAAGCTTATCAGTCTGTTTCCAAAGATGGAATTCCTAGCAAGTGTTAAAACATAATTAAAAATTCTATTAACTATTTTCCATCACTTTTTATAGGATTACAAGTAACCATTAGTAGACAATTAAATACAATTAAACTTTAAAAGATTTTTTAAAAAGTCTAAAAGTTGTCAAGCAACATTAAAATTTAAACTAGAACTGGCAGATGATGGTCAGCAATATTAACTGGTGCATTCTCCAGGGCAATGCTTTACAATTCAGAATCCATTTGCCAATCAGCATTCTCCTTTCATACAGTATATATTTTCCCTTTACATTGGTATTCCTTGCAAATTGTCCTTCTGAATGCAAGACAAAAACTTTAACAATATGTGCCTTTTTCAGCAATCATTGTTACATTTAACTTTCTTCACTATTAAATCTTAACAATAAGTAATCACTCGTGCACAATTATGTGGTTATTTGACATATTGCCTGGTACTGGGAAGTATGCCAAACTGTCAACAGCGTAACATTTTGATCTGTAGCTGACGAGCAAACTAATTCATGCCAAGACGTGTACGTAGTAAGGAATTGGCATTGCAGTGAAAATGACCCTGGTAGCTGCTAAAAGCATAGATGTAGGAGAATGGGTGTTGGGAGTGCCCAAGGACAAACTCCAACTGTCCATGCACTCCTCCCTGTGACATAACAAAAGCTCTGATAATTTCGGAAACACAGCTGTTTTGAAGCATTTGCATGCCAACACACAATCCCGGATGAGATTATTGGAAAACAACTCCACAGGCAGGAAAAGTATTGAACTGGCTGCATCAATCCACATTCTGCAAACAAGTGAGGAATGCAGAGTTTAAAAAATGAATGTTCAATTGAAATGTGATATTTTCTAGATGGCCATTCCTGGCATACTGTGCCATAAATTTGCCACTTCTACCAGTAGGTGGTACTAGGTTGTCTAAGGTAGATTGGTGCCAACAATCCTACTTTGTCTTGGCTTTGTTTTTGGGCATATACATATAGTAATAAGTGAAGAAAACATATACAACCATTAAGTATCTTCAGAAATGGCATTGGATCATTGCACGATAGCAATAAGTAAAACTATATTTGATAAGCATCATTACTAGGACATTAGAGATCTGATACAGGTAAATCTGCTCCCCTCCGAAAGCTATTGAGAAGGACTCCTCATCTCAACTGATGTTATGCATACAATCTGTAAACTGGAGTGCCTGGAGCCAACACAACAGGAACAATAATTCAGCAGCACTTAAGCACCTCTAATTGTAAAACAGAAGTGTTGTAGAGAATCAAGTCCATAAATAAGATACATTTCTTATCTCTGTAGCCTGCCAAAGAATCCAAGCCCTCTGGACTAAATTTTTCTGCATTTTCTTCATTGGTTCCCCAAGCTTCATCCTATTAAAATTCCACCTCTTTCAAATATATGGATGGCATTCAGTACAACACTAACTCTCGCTATCTACCCACATTTTGTTGCTAAAATTTATTTGTTTCTTAATATACTACATTCAAAATCCACAATTTCATTCTGTTAATAAAACAAAATAAATAGTTGGACAAGCATTAAGTCCTGCTTCTCCACCAATGTTCATGAGCAACTCAACTCTAGTTTTCCCAAATATCCCCATTCATTACCAACCTCATTCTATTGTCTAAAAATCTTCATAAACAATTGTCTTATGACAAATACACTTCATTCAATACTTTTAAAATTCACAGAAATTTCAAAAGACAAATTCAAACAAGAATCAAATACCTCACAGTTTTTGCTAAATAATTCCAGTATTATAAACATATTTCAGCTATTACTGAAAACCATTCTAAACATTGTGCGTTTCCAACATAATAGCTGCACAATACATGAAAAAAGCTAATCTGATAGATTAACTTTTCTCCACCTAATACATGGACAATCCAGATCATAATGTGCATTGCTATAAATTGCAGATCATGGTTGAATTTGTAATTAAGGTAAAAGGTAAACACACAGTGCAAATCCAGCACCAATACTTCTTTTAACATTCAGTTGTGGGACATGGGCATTGCTGGCTGGCCAGCATTTATTCTCCATCCCTAGTTCCCCTGGAGAAGGTCATGGTGAACTGCCTTCTTGAAACACTGCAGTTGCTGTGCAGTAAGCAGACCCAATATACTGTTAGAGAGGGACTTTATTTCTATGGCAAGAGGACTTGGAGTTGTATTCCTGGTCAATGATAACCCCAAAGAGGGGTGGTATTCAGTGGGTGACACCATTGAATATCAAGGGATGATGATTAGATTGTGTGTTATTGGAGATGGCCCTTGCCTGGCATTTGTGGAGTGTCAATGTTGCTTTCCATTTGTCAGCCGAAGCCTAGATCTGGATAACATCTATGGTTTGAATACGGCTTGCTTCAGTATCTGAGGATCATTGAACACTGTACAATCATTGGTGACTTTATCATGGAGGACTTAATTGGTGAAGCAACTGAAGATAGTTGGGCTTAGGATACCACCCTGAGAAACTCCCGAAGACATATCCTGGAATTGATATGACTGAGCTCCAACAACTATAACCATCTTCGTATGCTCCAGGTATAACAAACCGGCTGACGGTTTGCCCCAGATTACCAATGATTCCAGTTTGGCTGAACTTCTTGATGCCACACTTAGCCAAACATGGTTTTGATGTCAAGGGCTGTCACTCTCAGCTCACTTGTGGCATTCAGCACTTTTGTCCATGTTTGAACCAAGGCTGTCATGAGGTCAGGAGCTGAACGGCCCTGGCAGAAACCAAACTGGGTGCAGTTTGTTAAACAGATGCAGATACTGCTTGACAACAATGTTGACGACACCTGCCATCACTTTACTGATGATCAAGAGTAGACTTGGGTTGAATTTGTCCTGCCTTGTACACAGGACATACCTGGGCAATTTTCCACATTACCATTCACTTATCAGAGCTGTAGCTATACTGAAATATCTTGGCTAGGGGAGGACAAGTTCTGGAGCACAAATCTTCAGTACTATTGCTGGAAAATTGTCAGGAACTGTAGGTTTGCAGTGTCCAATGTCTCCAACAGTTCCCTGCTGTCATCTGGAGTGAATCGAATTAGCTGAAGACTTGTATCAGTGATGCTGGGGACCACTGGGGGAGACTGAGATAGATCTCCATTTCTGGCTGAAGATTGCTGTGAATGCTTCAGCCTTATCTTTTGCACTGACATGCCAGGCTTTCATTCAGGATCATCAAGGAGGATGAGGATATTTCTGTAGCCTCCTCTTCCAGTGAGTTGTTTAATTGTCCACCACCATTCAGCACTGGATATGGTAGAACTATAGAGTTTAGCTCTGATCAATTGGCTGTGGGATTACATGTCTGGTGATGTTTTGAAACTTAACTTCAACAGAAGTTTAGTTCATTTTTGTGACAGAATTCTAAATAGGATATTATTTTTCATTTTAAACTAAATTAAAGTAACCTTGTGCTTGGGAAATCATGTCTCACAAACTTGATTGAGGTTTTTGAAAAAGTAACAGAGGATTGATGAGGACAGAGCAGTAGATGTGATCTATATGGACTTCAGTAAGGCGTTCAACAAGGTTCCTCATGGGAGACTGATTAGGAAAGTTAGATCTCATGGAATACAGGGAGAACTAGCCATTTGGATACAGAACTGGCTCAAAGGTAGAAGGTGGTGGTGGTGGAGGGTTGCTTTTCAGACTGGAGGCCTGTGACCAGTGGAGTGCCACAAGGATCGGTGCTGGGTCCTCTACTTTTTGTCATTTGTGTAAATGATTTGGATGCGAGCATAAGAGGTACAGTTAGTGAGTTTGCAGATGACACCAAAATTGGAGGTGTAGTGGACAGCGAAGAGGGTTACCTCAGATTACAACAGGATCAGTTGGGCCAATGGGCTGAGCAATAGCACATGGACTTTAATTCAGGTAAATGCGAGGTGCTACATTTTGCGAAAGCAAATCTTAGCAGGACTTATACACTTAAATGGTAAGTCCGAGGGAGTGTTGATGAACAAAGAGACCTTGGAGTGCAGGTTCATTGCTCCTTGAAAGTGGAGTTGCAGGTAGATAGGATAGTGAATGCTTTGGTTTGCTTTCCTTTATTGGTCAGAGTATTGAGTACAGGAGTTGGGAGGTCATGTTGCGGCTGTATAGGACATTGGTTAGGCCACTGTTGGAATATTGCTTGCAATTCTGGTCTCCTTCCTATCGGAAAGATGTTGTGAAACTTGAAAGGGATCAGAAAAGATGTACAAGGATGTTGCCAGGGTCGGAGGATTTGAGCTACAGATAGAGGCTGAACAGGCTGGAGCTGTTTTCCCTGGAGCGTCAGAGGCTGAGGTTTACAAAATTATGAGGGGCATGGATAGGGTAAATAGGCAAAGTCTTTTCCCTGGGTCAGGGAGTCCAGAACTAGAGGGCATAGGTGTAGGTTGAGAGGGGAAAGATATAAAAGAGAGCTAAGGGGCAACTTTTTCACACAGAGAGTGGTACGTGTATGGAATGAGCTGCCAGAGGAAGTGGTGGAGGCTGGTACAATTGCAACATTTAAGAGGCATTTGAATGGGTATATGAATAGGAAGGGTTTGGAGGGATATAGGCCAAGTGCTGGCAGGTGGGACTCGATTGGGTCGGGATATCTGGTTGGCATGGACGGGTTGGACCGAAGGGTCCGTTTCCACGCTGTACATCTCTATGACTCTTTAACCATAACTTCTTGATCCAGTCATAACCCGATTTCACACTTTTTCAGAAACAACGGAGGATACCAAAGAAAGTCAACAGCTCATTACTGTCCCTGTATTGTTGTTTTACATCACAGACTGGATACTGTAACCTGCTCCTGTTCCCAATTTATAAAACAAGGATTCATACATTACAAATACCAGCAAATCAGACTTTTGGCCATGTACATAAACATAAGGTACGTCTATGGTACAACACAAATACCTTGACATATACCCATCATCTCTACCCAGGTCCCGATAAAACAAAAAAGTTAGGTCTTTTTTAAGCAAGTAAAACATCAATTTCCATCTGTACAAACTATTAGGCTAGATAGGTCTTGTTCAATTTGAACTAAAACAAATGATGGGATAAGTAGCTACCGACTGAAATAAATTGAAATACCATTCAACTTAATGTGATGCAGATATTCAGAATAATTCTACAGCTCTTGTAAATGCAAAGTGCTGTGTGGCAACCCGACGGCACTCTTCAGGAAAACTATGTAAATCACTGTTTTCTGAAAACCTGGCATGTGAAGACTCATTATCAAGCTCCTGTTCAGCTACTCATTCGCGAATCGCACTGTTGCTATGGGGATCGTGGGCTCAGAGTGTATGGCATTGCCTGTCCACCCAGATTACAACCTTAAATACCAAATACTCGTTTTACTGACTACTGGGTTTGAATGGCATAGCTAGTGAACAAGACATCGTTATACAGACATGTATTAATAAAATTATGCAGAACTAGAAAAGGATCTGACAATACGCCTCCCTTACCCTCCAACAATAAACACAAAATCCCTCATGCGAAGCACAAAGAAGTGACATAGAGCATTTGAAAACCACTCATCTCTTTCGATCCCGAAACTTGCCCGAGATGATCTCCATACTGAACATTTGGAACGAGAATGTAGAATTTAGTTTTGGAGACAGATACAACTAACTCCAAACAATGGCTGGGCTAACTTGATCAAAAGTTCCTTATCTAACGAAATCACAACCTAAAAGAAGTTGATCTGAAGTTCTCACCGTTTTGAAAAAGATTCCCCTCAAATCCTCCCAGAAAGCATTAAAGTCCAGCCCAAAAACAGGCTTTCTAACAAATTACGTTTTATCAAAGCCAAAAATTTAGAAGGAAAAGCTAAATAGTAAACAAGTTAATAATATACCAGAACCAAAAAAAACTCCGGTCGTACATTAAATGATTTATCTAACTTCCATCATTAACCTGCAAATTAAAATCTGAGTGATTTAAAAGTGATTCAGCCCATTATGCCCTCTCCAACTCCCCCTCCCATACAAATCATCAAAACACTACCAGTAAAACTGTCCCCACCAACTCCTCGCTTGTGACTCGACTGAATTTCACCTCGTCCCTGGGTTCGGTTTAAACTTCGTCAATTTGGAGGAACCCATTGCAATTTTCCAACCTACCGGCGATGACAAGAGGAGAAAAGACGGAGCTCTCGCGGCACTGCGGACAAGGCGCGCACTGAAGCCCTGCTCCTCAGAGCAACAACAGCCACATCTCCGCAATGACTCGGCTGGCAGGAGAGGGACATTCCACAACTGAGCTCGGAGTGGTGGAAGGGAGGGGGGGATGCTTTTTATTTTGTTTCCAGTGTGACAATCTCAGAAAGCCGCTTTGCAGTTTTACGTGTCGGGAGTTGCACGCCGTGGCCGCTACAATGTATCCGCGTCAGGCGCCTGTGGATTGTATCCGATTGTATGGAACCTTGCGTCGGCCGGGCTCCACCGCGCGTGCGCACCTTCCCCCCCCCCCCCAGCGCTCTGCTGCCTGGCTGCAGCCTGGGAGATGCAGTTCCTCCGCCTTCACTCAGCTTTTCCAGTCAGCTGGGCAGCCTCGCTACAGGTTCGACTCACATAAAGAAAGTCGTGTCAGGACAGGTATCTCACACAAGCTGTCGTGTTTTATCATTCACACTGATACGTTTTAACAACACACTGACACTCCAAATAACTTGACAACGTTTCATTATCTAGAGATCTTTTCAAGGCATTATTTTCTCTTCAAATCAAATTTGACTGTTTGGACCGCGCGCACCTGTTTTTAAATGAAAATTTCACTTTGTTCAATTGCGTTATGCCTTATTTCAGAAATGCCATCTATGAGTTAAAATGCTACACCCTCGCACATTTTTTTTTCCTTCATTGTGATTGTAGGAATGGGTGGTTTGTTGAACATTTCATTCTTTTTCCTCAATCGTGGATGATATTAAAATATTTATACTAGGTTCTGATGGAAGCTACCACAGTTTCTGAGTATACGTCTTTTGTGAAACATAGCATATCCGATTTCATTAAGCTTATATTATTGTTTCAAAACACAGATTCACAGGGTTGTAAACTGCCGGTTTCTGACACTCTCCTGTCATGGTGAGTAGAGCTTACTGAGATTGTGCCGGATCAATAAGTCATTTTAAAAAAACTGAGTGTGTTGGCAATAGTTGAGTCCATGTGTATTAGTATTTTTTCTGAAGGATGGGGATAATAGTCGACAATTAAGTTTGAACGGAATACTGTTTTTTTCCTGTTAGCTTTCATAGTTATTGATCCTAATAGGTACCAGTCACAACATAAACGTCATTATTTAGCAGGATATCTGACGAATACACTTATTACAGACACGCTTGATAATGTAATGAAAATGTGCATCTCACAACCTGTACTGCTCTTCCCGTGTCTCTATGAGAAAATGAACACTATTATTAAAATCAGCGTGAAAAATGGACAATTGACTTTAAAACCAGGTAAAATCAAGAAGTCTCCCTTGTTGTCTGCCGTGAACCTTCAGGAGACTGAATGTTAGTCTGCTTGTCTGGTAAGGACATTGAAATGTAGGTTTACATTTATATTTCTGAGGAGGTACTATCAGTTATTATCAGATGCTTCTGTAGTGTTTCACTCATCCTTCACCAATAGCATATTCTGCGATTCCAACATGTACACAGAGCTCGTTGGAGATGGGTGACTGAACTAGAACATTTATAATGTTCATAATAGTGTGCAGTCTGATAAACGTCAGATAGATATTATGGATAGGGGACTGTTAATAAGGTAAGAGGATGCTTTTGCCTTTTTCTACCTCTCATCAGCAAGATACATTTAAAGATAGTGTTTTTAACTCCATTGAGTGTTGTGACTGTCAAGAACAGATTCCAGACAGATTTTTGAATAAGTATTTTTTATAAATAAGGGAAGAACAAATATTTATTCCTCAGTACTGAATTTATTCACAACAGCACCCCATTTGCAGGCATACACAAAATACCCAGCCACAAGAAAAGATGGTTACACCAGAAGTAGCATGAACTTGGGTTTTGAAAAGTCACTATTAGTCTTCAGTTTTTTCAAGATGAAAGCTGAAAATATTGCAAGCCCGATGATCTTCGTTTGGTAAATCTATTTTATGATTCAAATCATTTATTAAATTGCTTGCACTAATACTTAAGTAGCAAAGCAGGATGGCACTTTACTGGATTACTTAATTTGAAGCTTTGGGTCGTCTCCCTGATTGGTTTTGCATTGAGTTCCAGACTTAGTTTAGCTCCCTGAGGAGATGATAGATATCAGTGAAGCTTTAGCCACACTAAACGGTTATAAACCATTGGCATATAACATTACAAATTAAAACTCAACCATATTATAAACTTGCCCTTCCACGCACAAACAGAAACAGGGATATGGACAAAGGAAAGCTGTAAATGAATGGTTCCTCTGGTTTTCATCAGAGAAACATAGAGGCAGCTTCTCTGTTGGTGGATATCAAAACACTTCTTTCTATTTTGTTCCCAATCCCAAGATAATGAGAAAAACTGATCATACAGCCATTGAAATGCAAAATCTTTTGTCATCAATAACCGGTCACTATTCCGTAGAAAAGATGAGGACTGCAGAGGTCAGAGTCAAAATGTGTGGCACCTTCATTTGCCACCACAAGAGGTGTAAAACCTGCACCCCCCCCCCTCCCCCAACACCATCCAAGGCCAAAGAATCTTTCCACATCCGACAAATGTTTTCCTGCATCTCCACACACGCCATCTACTCTGTCCATTGCTCGCTATGTGGTCTCCTCTACATTGGGGAGACAGGATGCCAACTTGCGGAACATTTCAGAGAACATCTCTGGGACAAACGTGCTAAACAACCCCACCAGCCTGTGGCTGAACACTTCAACTCCCCCTCCCATTCTGCCAAGGACATGCAAGTCCTTGGTCTCCTCCGTCACCAAATTCAAGCGACCTGACACCTGGAGGAAAAACGCCTCATCTTCCGCCTTGGGACCCTCCAACCACGCAGGATCAATGTTGATTTCACCAGTTTCCTCATCTCCCCTCCTCCAACTTTATCTCAGATCCAACCCTCCAATCTGGCATCGCCCACTTGAACTGTCCCACCTGTCCATCCTCCTTCCCACCTATCTGCTCTGACCTATCACCATCACCCCCCCACCTTCATCTACATCTCGCATTCCCACCTACCATTCCCCCAGCCCACTCTCCCATTTATCTCTCAGCTCCCTTGGGCCACTCCACGTTCCTGATGAAGAGCTCAATCTCAAAATGTTGACTCTCCTGCTCCTCATATGCTGTCTGACCAGCTGTGCTTTTCCAGAACCACACTAGTCCATAGACCAATCAACTTCTGGTTACCTTCAGCTGCACCCAGACACGGAGCTCCTCAGTTCCAATTCATCTACAACCACTTCAATTACTGCTGGTTCAAACAACTGTGCAAACAATGTTTGCCAAGACTGTCAGCTAACTTGCTTTTCAAAACACACAGCAATCCTTTAAATCACTGGTTTTAAAACACTCCTGTCTCATTTCAGTCCACGAGTTAAAAAAAATAGTAAAAAGCACAACCTTTACATAATATTGCAAGATATTATACTCTAGATCCCTTCACTAACACACTCAAAAGTGCTTTATATTTACCACTCACAAACACTTTATGTCTATTCATTCATAACTCCTTTATTAACCCACTCACAAGCAAACACCGTGTTCCCGTTTCATTCATTCATAACTCCCTTCTATAATATGGTTTCATTCATTCATTCATAAAACTGTGGTTTTGTAGGATATTTTACTATCATAAGATAGATCAAATTAAAACAACCATTTCTAATTAAAACAACTCTTTCAAATATTACTGCTTTTCCACACCTTCAACTTCTATCAGCCTTTGCTACAAGCAGTGTTTAGACCTCGCTACCTCCGAATAGGCGTCAATATCATAACCAGTACCATCCCCATCAAGTCTCCATTAAACATTATAATATTAATCACCCTTGTCAACCGTCTCTCAGGCCTTAATAGATTACAGAATACCATATACTTGCAGAGTTACGTTGTACTTTGCTCAAAAACTGCATGAATCCATGTAAGACTCTGTTAACTCACTTTTTAGATTAGAATCAGTATAAACATAATGGCACAGACAGGGAACACGGGTGGGGGGGGGGCTAACACCTTCAACATCTTATCTGGCTGACACCAATTGTTACAGTTAACCTGAGCATGTAACTTTTTAAAAAACGTTGTGTGATTTACATCTGAAAGAAGTGAAACTCTCATGGTCATTCCAACAAATGAGAGACTCAACAAACAATCAAGGTATTTTTCAATGTATAATTTCAGTTACATCACACTGTAAACTTTTGCTGTAAATTCCGTGTCTTACAATTGTGTCCTCCACAACCACCTGATGAAGAAGCGGTGCTCCGAAAGCTAGTGTGCTTCCAGTTAAACCTGTTGGACTATAACCTGGTGTTGTGTGATTTTTAACCCAATTAGTATATACTTGTTCAATACCTTTTTTAACTGGGCCATTATCCCTTTAAGAAACTGACTATCAAACAGCGCTTAATGAAACTCATTAATGGAATTGCATGAATGAATGAAACTCATATAGAGTCATAGAGATGTACAGCATGAAACCAGACCCTTCGGTCCAACCTGTCCATGCCGACCGATATCCCAACCCAATCTAGTGCCACCTGCCAGCACCTGGCCCATATCCCTCCAAACCCTTCCTATTCATATTGGCAAGTAGTATACAAATCTCACAATTCAGCTGCGGTAATCAGTTTAATATCCTTTTATTAAGTACAGGTACAATTTCTAACTTATTTAGAGCATATAGGCCTAGTACTTCTACTAACATTTACTAACTTAAAAGACCAAAGGAATATCACCTCTTAATTATGCAAGCAGACCAGACAGACACTCTTAATCCTATCCAAAGTAGCAACCAGCACTTAGCACGTTAACTATATAAGTTAGCTTGCTGAGCTTGTTCAGCAAGCTAACTTACATACTTATCAACAACCTGAGCTACAAATCTTCTCAAAAATCGCTAGCTTACCACATGTTTTAACCCATCTCCTGTCTCTCAGGACAAAATCCCCTCAAACATTTGTGTCCTGTCAAAATCCCCTCAAACATTTGTGTCCTGTACTTAAAAGACTGTAACACCATAGTCATGGAATTTTAATATATGTAAAACTGTATCTAAAAAGGTTAGTGTAAGAGCTGTAAATCGGAATTCTATTGCTGCCTCCATCTTGTGCTATATGTGGTTCCTGAATAAAGGAGGCTATTTTCACCACTCACTGATTTTGGTCATTATTTGAACACAATCCCAAACCTGGTGTCATTGGCAGGAGACATTGTCTAAACTCATCAGTCACTGACAGTACTTCAAGGGTAAGAGGCTTCCTTCTTAGAGTTGTATCTAGTCCTTGAACCTGATCCCTAACCCTTTATGAGTTGGCTTTTTTTTTCAGATTCCCCCACATCTAGACTGCAGATAGGCTAACATAGTCAATGACAGGGAAATGCCCACAGGAGGAAATTGCCAACGATGCATGAAATAGTGTGATCATGAGTGACCTTGGAAAACTGCCTACAATGTCCAGAAGCAGGTTAGCCCCACCTGACATAACTGAAGAAGAAATGCTGTGGCAGTTATAGAACTACCTTGAGATACAGTTCACATTAGAGAAGACACTAACCAAAATCGAGCAGAAGTATAATATGCTCCAAGGGCAGTGGACCCTAGATGACATGAGACTGATCTGGGGAAAACCACTCAACAGAAAAGTAAAGGCTGAATTAAATGGTCCCTTGCATTAATATGACAAATTTGCCAGAGAAATGAAGTCATGTCTCAATCAGCCCATGGAATTGTGAAGTAACCCAACTTAAAGAGCAACTAAAAGCAGTGCACGAACAGCTGCCGAAAGAAAGATCAAAACAGGAAAAAGCTCACCTTAAAAATGAGGAGCTTGAAAAGAAAACAAGAATCTGAAGGGTGAGATAACAGTCCTGCCAGTTCCTTCCCTGGTTCCCAAGCCCACACAGAATTTGTATCCGACCACCGGAGACATCCAGGAAGTGATTTGGAAAAACAAAGCTATTGTCCTTGAGAAACAGAAGGACTCTGGCAGTGAAAGCAATAAGGACTGGATATCCTCTGTACCAACTTTAGGACCCCTAAAAATCAGGAAAGTAAAAATAGAAAAATTGGTCAGGCAGAGCTTAGAGGACGGCACTGAGGTGGAGGTTCCAATACTACAGACTGAAATGCACTGACTGTTTGTGGACCTGCAACTCTTGATAATATAGACAGGTAGTCTAAAAAAATGCCTCACCCAAAGAAGGGGCCAATGAAAACATGGGAAATTTCGACCAGTTAAGGAGAATATATATGTTCCATCCCTGGGCTAGGGTACAAATTCTGAATGTGATTGTTAGCAAAAGAGAAGGTTGCCTTCTCCATGAGGCAGTCAAAGGTGCTCTTGGAGAGTGCAGGCAGGAGCTACAAGCTGGCTGGGCAGCAATAAAACACTGGTTACAGGCATCTAGCACTCATAAGACCGACTTGGCAAAAGTCACAGCCTGCTGTCAAAAAACCACAGAAAATGTCACAGAGTATGAGGAAAGTTTTAGCTTGACCTGGAAAAAATATGCAGGCGTCCCTACTGTGCAGGATGACAGTATTTTGAAGATTGCAAGTATAGCTCACTGAAGTCTGCTTTTGTGGCTGGGCTTAAACCTGAGCTCACTAAAATGTCAAAGCTGAATATATCGGATTGGGACCAGAGGGGGACTAATTACTATGGGTTGGTGGACCGAGCCTACCAGCTCGACAGACATATGGGTGCCAAACTGCGAACCCTACAGATAGAACAAATGGGACAGATCCTCAGTAACTCTGCTAAAACCAGGATAAATGTCCAGGGAAATGTTACATCTGTAGGAAGAAAGGCCATTGGGCCAGGAGGTGCTGGTAAAGGGAAAAGTCACCCAGTAAATGCTGAGGAAGAGGAGACCTCAGAAACTGTAAGTAAGACCAATCTCCTCGAACAGTTTAAAAAACTAACCATCCAGCAGCAGCAGGAGCTGCTAAACTGCTAAAAAACTGAAAAAGCCCATCCTGTGCCCCTCTACACTCCTACTGGCTTTATGCCAGCAGAGGGGCGACGGACTGTATGTGAACATGAGGGTGGACGACCTGAACACTGAGTGCCTTTTGGACACAGGAGTAGAATGGACACGCCTATCCCCAGAGGAGTGAAACCAAACGCCTGGTAGATGGGACAGTGAGGTCAGCTTATGGAGCAGAAGCTGACAGAATTGAAATCAAATGGACCAAACCCATACAAATTGAATTCAACCCCCATGAGTTAGTAACCTTTATATTGGTAGGATCTGTAGTCCAGCCGCTCCTTGGGATGGATATCCTCACCCAACTGAATTCCTCTTTACATTTCAATGATGGACAGGTAATGTGCTCCATGAGAACACTACAAAGGGAAGAATTAAAAGACCACCCCATCTGGGCTAAAAACAAGGATGACTGCGGGTCACTGAAAGTGGAACCCACGACTTTTACATGAACATCTCCACCTTGTAGAAAACAGGAAAAGGGGAATTTAATAAAAACCCACAACACTTATGACAGCACGGTGTGGCCCATACGAAAGACAAGTGGGGAGTGGATATTAAGTACAGATGACAGTAAAGCTGGATGGGCTGTCACAGAGTCATAGAGATGTACAGCATGGAAACAGACCCTTTGGTCCAACCTGTCCATGCCGACCAGATATCCCAACCCAATCTAGTCCCACCTGCCAGCACCCGGCCCATATCCCTCCAAACCCTTCCTATTCATATACCCATCCAAATGCCTCTTAAATGTTGCAATTGTACCAGCCTCCACCACTTCCTCTGGCAGCTCATTCCATACACGTACCTCCCTCTCTGTGAAAAAGCTGCTCCTTAGGTCTCTTTTATATCTTTCCCCTCTCACCCTAAACCTTTGCCCTCCAGTTCTGGACTCCCCCACCGCAGGGAAAAGACTTTGCCTATTTACCCTATCCATGCCCCTCATAATTTTGTAAATATCTATAAGGTCACCCCTCAGTCTCCGATGCTCCAGGGAAAACAGCCCCAGCCTGTTCAGCCTCTCACTATAGCTCAAATCCTCCAACCCTGGCAACATGCTTGGAAATCTTTTCTGAACCCTTTCAAGTTTCATAACATCTTTCCGATAAGAAAGAGACCAGGATTGCACACAATATTCCAACAGTGGCCTAACCAATGTCCTATACAGCCACAACATGACCTCCGAACTCCTGTACTCAATACTCTGACCAATAAAGGAAAGCATACCAAACGCCTTCTTCAAAATCCTATCTACCTGCGACTCCACTTTCAAGGAGCTATGAACCTGCACTCCAAGGTCTCTTTGTTCAGCAACATTCCCTTGGACCTTACCATTAACTGTATAAGTCCTGCTAAGATTTGATTTCCCAAAATGCAGCACCTCGCATTTACCTGAATTTAACTACATATGCCACTTCTCAGCCCATTGGCCCATTTGATCAAGAATCTGTTGTAATCTGAGGTAACCTTCTTCACTATTCACTGCACCTCCAATTTTGGTGTCATCTGCAAACTTACTAACTGTACCTCTTATGCTCACATCCATATCATTTATGTAAATGTCAAAAAGTAGAGGACCCAGCATCGATCCTTGTGGCACTTCATTGGTCACAAGCCTCCAGTCTAAAAAACAACCCTCCATCACCACCCTCTGTCTTCTACCTTTGAGCCAGTTTTGTATCCAAATGGCTAGTTCTCCCTGTAATCTATGAGATCTAACCTTGCTAATCAGTCTCCCATGGGAAACCTTGTTGAACACTTTACTGAAGTCCCTATAGATCACATCTACCGCTCTACCCTCATCAATCCTCTTTGTTACTTCCTCAAAAAACTCAATCAAATTTGTGAGACATGATTTCCCACACACAAAGCCATGTTGACTATCCCTAATCTGTCCTTGCCTTTCCAAATACAGGTATATCCTGTCTCTCAGGATTCTCTCCAAAAACTTGCCCACCACTGAGGTCAGGCTCAACGGTCTGTAATTCCCTGGCTTGCCCTTACTGCCCCTCTTAAACAGTAGCACTAACGTTTGCCAACCTCCAGTCTTCCGGCACCTCACCTGTGACTATCGATGATACACTTGATCAGGTCCTGGGGATTTATCCACCTTTACCCATTTCAAGACATCCAGCACTTCCTCCTCGGTAATCTGGACATTTTGCAAGATGTCACCATCTATTTCCCTACATTTTATATCTTCCATATCCTTTTCCACTGTAAATACTGATGCAAAATACTCATTTAGTATCTCCCCCCATTTTCTGCGGCTCCACACAAAGGCCGCCTTGCTGATCTTTGAGAGGCCCTATTCTCTCCCTAGTTACCCTTTTGTTCTTAATGTATTTGTAAAAACCCTTTGGATTCTCCTTAATTCTATTTTCCAAAGCTATCTCATGTTCCCTTTTTGCCCTCCTGATTTCCCTCTTAAGTATGCTCCTACTTCCTTTATACTCTTCTAAGGATTCACTCAATCTATCCTGTCTATACCTTACATATGCTTCCTTCTTTTTCTTAACCAAACCCTCAATTTCTTTAGTCATCCAGCGTTCCCTATCCCTACCAGCCTGTCCTTTCACCCTGACAGGAATATACTTTTTCTGGATTCTCACTATCTCATTTCTGAAGACTTCCAATTTTCCAGCCGTCCCTTTACCTGCGAACATCTGCCTCCAATCAGCTTTGGAAAGTTCTTGCTAAATACCGTCTAATTGGCCTTTTTCCAATTTAGAACTTCAACTTTTAGATCTGGTCTATCCTTTTCATTCACTATTTTAAAACTAATAGAATTCACAACACTTCACACTGCCATGACATCAATAAGCCTACCCCTGGAGCATCGGCACAGCCAGCACAATTACGGGCTCTGACTGAAGCCTGAAAAATAGCAGAAGATCAGTTTGCCAACTTTTACACAGATTCGTGTTACACTGCAAACTGTTATTTTATGAGTGATGCCCTATTGTCCCATTCCACAGTACTAACCAATGCTGTAAGCTCTGCTTCCTCACAAGTATCAGGAAACTCCACCAGAGGGAAATCACAACACTGTACCAGGCAAGTGGGTTCTTGTGTAAAAGCTCCACAGGGAACCCTGAGTGTGAAGGACCATACCAGGCGCTACTGATCACCCAGTAAGCTGTCAAGGTCCGAGGAAAGAAGGCCTGAAATCACATTTCCCATATCAACGGGCATCCCAACAATACTGAGGGACCAGAGACTGACTGACCACAACGATGTTTGTTATTGTTATTCAAACTGTGCATGTTTTCTTTTTGTAAAATATAGTTGCCAAACTGTTAAAAATATATAAGCTAGGGTAAGAATTATGTGGTTCTCTTCAAAAGGTCTCAGTAGAATCAAAAGGGCGGACTGTGAGATATTATATTCTAGGTCCTTCACTAACCCACTCACAAATGACTTATACTCCTCAACCACCTGATGAAGGAGCAGCACTCCAAAAGCTAGTGCTTCCAATTAAACCTGTTGGACTATAACCTGGTGTTGTGTGATTTTTTTTTAAACTAAATTCATAACTCTAGGCTTCATTCATTTATTAATTAATTCAGAAAACAATGGTTTTGTAGTAGATTTTACTATTATAAAACAACTCTTTCTAATTAAAACAACCCTTTCAACCATTCCTGCTTTTTCACACGTTCAATTCTTATCAGCCTTTGCTACAAGCATAGGCTGAGCTACCTATGAATAGGCATCAATATCATAAACAATATCATCCCCATCAATCTCCATGAAACATTATTAAAATTCACATAACACCAGGTTATAGTCCAACAGGTTTATTTGGAAGCACTAGCTTTCGGAACTCTGCTCCTCCACCTGATGGAGGAGCAGTTCTCTGAATGCTAGTGCTTCCAGATAAATCTGTTGGTCTATAACCTGATGTTGTGTGATTTTTAACTTTGTACACCCATGTCCAACACCAGCATCTCCAAATCATGAAACATTATAATATTAATCAGCCCTTACCAACCATCTCCTGGAACTGAATAGATTACAGAACACCAAACAGTTTTCCCAATTCGTATGTACTTGTTAAATACCTTTTAACTGGACCTTTGTCACTTTAAGAAATTGACTGTCAAACAGTGCTTAAATGAAATTGCATGAATGAAACTCATACCGACAAATAGTAAACAAATCTCACAACCCAGCTGTGGTAATTAATTTAATATCCTTTTATTAAATACAGGTACAATTTTTAATTTATTTGGAGCATATAGGCCTAGTATCTTTACTAACATTTACTAATTTAAAAAACAAAAGGACTAACATCTCTTACTTATGCAAGCAGACCACACAGTCACTCAATTCTAACAGAAGTTGCAGCCAGCACTTGATACGTTTTAACCCATTTCCTGTCTCTTAGGACAAAAGCCCCTCAAACATTTGTGTACTATAATTAAAACAATGCAACACAATAATAATAGAATTTTAATCTATGTAAGAACTGTGTATAAAAAGGCTAGTGTAAGAACTGTATTTCGGGATTATATTGCTGCCTCGAACTTGTGCTAATTGCAGTTGCTGAATAAATAGGCTATTTTTACCATTCACCGATTTCTGTTGTGATTTGAACACGGTCCCAGAATATACAAATAGTACAATGAATTTACACAAAGACTAATACAGAGCTATGAACATAAAATTATGCTTAAGAGGTTACAGAAGCTGGTGAAGGAAAATTAAGGAATATGAGAAGGAAGGACTGGGTTTGGGATCAGTGTATTGAATATGTTGCCAAACAGCTAGAGCATCTTAAACACATATCAAATCAAAGTCTGTCCCATACAAAAGAGGTGCGAGGACACCTCAGTTACAGAGAGCAGGTGCTGGCATTTCTGTAGTTTGTTTACATTCCATTACATGCTGGGGAAGCAGTCTTTGTTATCTTCATGATGTTCATTACTATGTACCAGGGAAACTATTATATCATAACAAAATGTATTTGGACAAAGTTGGTGGAGCAAATATGTTCTTTACAGGTTCTGCTCTGCAGTCTAGTAATTTCTGTTCACACACTCAATGACGTATCCATTTAATGTTCTCTGAGTCCTCTGAAACCCATGATATAGAATTTATGAGACTGCTGTACCATGACTCAGACCATGACTCACTTGTGATAGGCTGTTCAAAATTTCAACAACAATCTTTGTGAAACTTCCATAAATGAATGTAGTATTTGAGAACAAAAAGTTATTTCTTACTTTACCATTTAGAACCAGCATTTTAAATCTTGAAGACCGTCTTTTCAAAGCAGTAAGCAGAGTTATCCATCAAACCAAAACATTGTGAATGCACGGTGGCACAGTGGTTAGCACTGCTGCCTCACAGCACCTGAGACCTGGGTTCAATTCCTGACTCAGGTGACTGACTGTGTGGAGTTTGCACGTTCTCCCCGTGTCTGCGTGGGTTTCCTCCCACAGTCCAAAGATGTGCGGGTCAGGTGAATTGGCCATGCTAAATTGCCCGTAGTGTTAGGTAAGGGGTAAATGTAGGGGTATGGGTGGGTTTCGCTTCGGCGGGTCGGTGTGGACTTGTTGGGCCGAAGGGCCTGTTTCCACACTGTAAGTCTGATCTAATCTAATCTTAAACAGTAATGAATATGCTGAACAGGGAAGAGACTTAATAAGCAATCAAGGTATTTTTCAATGTATAATTTCAGTTCCATCACACTGTAAACTTTTGTTATAACTTCTGTGTCTTACAATGGTGTGCTGCACAACCACCTGATGAAGGAGCAGCACTCCGAAAGCTAGTGCTTCCAATTAATCCCGTTGGACTATAACCTGGTGTCGTGTGATTTTTAACAATTAATATACTGTATTTGTACATGTAAATACTTCAAAATGTAAATTTTATGTACTTATTAAATGTTGTAAAGTTGATTAATTTAACTGTACTTTTTAAATATGTTAAACCCTCACTCAACAGGTGTACCCTAGAATTCTGTGGGAAACTAGGGAACTGATTGCTGGGCCTCTTACTGAGATATTTGTATCATCGATAGTCACAGGTGAGGTGTTGGAAGACTGGTGGTTGGCTAATGTGGTGTCACTGTTTAAGAAAGGTGGTAAGGACAAGCCAGGGAACTATAGACCAGTGAACCTGATGTCAGTGGTGGGCAAGTTGTTGGAAGGAATCTTGAGGGACAGAATGTACATGTATTTGGAAAGGCAAGGACTGATTAGAGATAGTCAACATGGCTTTGTGCATGGGAAATCATGTCTCACAAACTTAATTGAGTTTTTTGAAGAAGTAACAAAGAGGATTAATGAGGGCAGAGCAGTAGATGTGATCTGTATGGACTTCAGTAAGGCATTCAATGAGGTTCCCCATGGGAGATTAGTGAGCAAGGCTAGATCTCATGGAATACAGGAAGAACTCACCATTTGGATACAGAACTGGCTGAAAGGTAGAAGACAGAGAGTGGTGGTGGAGGTAGTCTTTCAGACTGGAGGCCTGTGACCAGTGGAGAGCTACTTTTCATCATTTATATAAATGATTTGGATGTGACAATAGGAGGTATAGTTAGTAAGTTTGCAGATGACACCAAAATTGGAGGTATAGTGGACAGCTAAGAAGGTTATCTCAGACTATAATGGGATCTTGATTAAATGGGCCAATGGGCTGAGATGTGGCAGATGGAGTTTAATTTAGATAAATGTGAGGTGCTGCATTTTGGGAAAGCAAATCTTAGCAGGACTTATACCCTTAAAGGAAAGGTCCAAGGGAGTGTTGTTGAACAAAGAGACCTTGGAGTGCAGGTTCATAGCTCCTTGAAAGTGGAGTTGCAGGAAGATAGGAAAGTGAAGAAGGTGTTTGGTGTGCTTTCCTTTATTGGTCAGAGTATTGAGTACAGGAGTTGGAAGGCCATGTTGCGGCTGTACAGGAAATTGGTTAGGCCAATTTTGGAATACTGCATGCAATTCTGGTCTCCTTCCTATCAGAAACTTGAAAGGGTTCAGAAAAGATTTACAAGGATGTTGCTAGGGTTGGAGGATTTGAGCTATAGATTAGACTACTTACAGTGTGGAAACAGGCCCTTCAGCCCAACAAGTCCATACCGACCCGCTACCCACACAGACTCATTCCCATACATTTACCCCTTCACCTAACTTTACGGGCAATTTAACATGGCCAATTCACCAAACCTGCACATTTTTGGACTGCGGGAGGAAATCCACGCAGACACAGGGAGAATGTGCAAACTCCACACAGTTGCCTGAGGTGGAAATTGAACCCAGGTCTCTGGCGCTGTGAGGCAGCAGTGCTAACCACTGTCCCACCATTAAATAGGCTAGGGCTGTTTTCCCTGAAGTGTCAGAGCTGAGGGGTAACCTTATAAAGGTTTATATAGACAAATATAGGATAAATAGACAAAGTCTTTTTCCTGGGTTGGGGGGGTCCAGAACTAGAGGGAATAGGTTTAGGGTGAGAGATGAAAGATATAAAAGAGACCTAAGGGACAACTTTTTCACTCAGAGGGTTGTATGTGTATGGAATGAGCTGCCAGAGGAAGTGGTGGAGGCTGGCACAATTGCAACTCTTAAAAGGCAACTGGATGGGTATATGAATAGGAAGGGTTTGGAGGGATATGGTCCAGGTGCTGGCAGGTGGGGCTAGACTAAGTTAGGATATCTGGTCGGCATGGGCGAGTTGGACCGAAGGGTCTGTTTCTGTGTTGTACATCTCTATGACTCAATGACATTATTTCTTTCTTTGCCATGCCAGCCCTCTCTTTCCAATTTTTGTTCAAACTTGTTGCTCATTCATCCTTCTTGATGCAGTGATTTACACTTAATAACATTTTGTGTCTTCCAACTTGTTCTGTATTCGATGAGGTTTTGCTTCATTAACTTATGTTCAAAAAGAGAAGTCCAATTTTTCTCTGTTGGAATATCATTCAGTAAAGAGTTGAGTTGTATTTTTAATGTCAATAATGACCCAAACCTGGAGTTTCATTGCTGTTCCTTATGTGTTAATATTCTGGAGCTTCCTGTCTAACAGAACTATGAGTGTATCTACACACCAACAACTGCAGTGGGTCACCAAGGAAACTCACCACCATCTCCAGAGCCATGAGGATTGAGCAATTAATACTGTCTTAGCCAGCAACGGCCATGAACATTTTTTAAAAACTCATAACTCATATTGGACTAACAGCAAATTTTTAAAGAATGTTTGCATGATAATGCATAATCATAATGCACTATTTAAATGTTATCAAGTATTGAAAATATTGTTTCATACTTGTCGCTGACACGTTATCTTTACATACAATCATAGAGATTTATGTTCAATCCAGTTTGCCTGTGCTGGTTCCTTAATGCGCTAATAATTAGAAATAAATGAAAAGAATGCTAGTAATGACTGGATTGTTTTCGTGATGCAGACTTGCTAGGACCCAAATGTTCTGTGAGAAATATTGCTGGCGTCAGGGGAAATTAGGTAAGTATTTCAAAAATAAAATATTTACATGAGTATGGGGAGAGTTTACGGAGAGGAAAATTGAAAGTATTTTAATTATTAGTGCATTAATTTAAGAAATATTTTCCCTGTTTATCCTGCAAAAGGTCAACAAACATTTGAACACTTTTTTAAATTCTAATTCTTTCTTGTTTGAATAAAAGGAGCTCCTAGTTCAGTAATTCTTATAACTGGTTTAGTTTGTGTAAGTTTAAAATTCTCTCCCTTTTTACAGAATGGACCCTTAATTCTTAAACTTAGTAGCATATATGTTTAACTCAACTTTATCAACTTTTCCAGTTTTTGAGGTTTTGATCTGATTTGATTGAAGTTTTCAAAATCCTGAGTGGGCTGGACTCAGTAGATTGGGTGAAGCTGTTTCAGCTTGTGAAAGATACAAGAACAATAGATTTAAAATGACAAGGTCTTTTTCCATGGGTGGGGGAGTCTAGAACTAGAGGGTATAGGTTTTGGGTGAGAGGGAAAGGATTTAAAAGAGACCTTAGGGGCAACATTTTCATGCAAAGGGAGTTGCAGGTATGGAATGAGCTGCCAGAGAAAGTGGTAGAGGCTGGTACAATTACAACATTTAAAAGGCATCTGAATGGATATATGAATAGGAATGGTTTAGAGGGAAATGAGCCAAATACTGGAAAATGGGACTAATTTAGAATATATGGTCAGTATGGATGAGTTGGACCAAAGAGTCTGTTTCCATGCTATATAACTCTATGATTCTACGATGCACAAGCAAAGCATGTGTGGTGTAAGAAAAAACATTTTCACACAATGAGTTGCTAGGGGCTGGACAATGCAATATAAGTTCTAAACATGTTGGCTGTAAGATTAAGAACCGTGCTAGTGGTGGGGAGCATCCTATTTTGCTGATGTAGACTGAAAATTTAGCTTGTAACTCAGCATGTTAGCTGTAAAACTCCCAAAACACATGATGCTGCTGACAAGCTACTTGCTGTACTACTGAAAGTAGGGTACTCCAGCCCCTGGAAATGTTGTGGAGGTTCATTTGAGGCATTTAAAAGAGCATTAGACCTTTTGTTTGGATAGGACTGGTGAACAGAGATAGGAGAAAAGGCAGGAAATTGGCACTAGAAACTAGAGCCAGTGCAGGCACAACGGGCTGATTGGCCTTCTTCGGCACCAATGTGACTCTGTGATTCTGTTTTACCATTTAGTACCACTGTTTATATCTCCACTACTCTGAGAATTTAATGTTAGATCATTGATTTTTATTTTCTGCCCTTTAACCAACTAAAGCTGGGCAATTATGAGGAACAATAAATGCTGGTTGGTCAGTGATGCTCACATCCCCATGAATGAATAAGAGAATTCCAGACAAACTAGATACATTTTCTGACGAGTTTTTTTTTATAAATCCATGATGATACTCCTCGAATGTCCTGTGACTTTAAATAATAATAATTTTTATTTCATATTACGGCTTTTAGAAGCTTATGCCAAAAACAATATTACAAAACTGTTGTATAGTTAACAGGTTTATCCCTTTTTCCCACAAAGGATGTGGTGGAATAGTTAATTTTCCAAACTCTGGCATAGCTTCCATATTCAAGATGTTTGATTTTCACGTTTGTTTCACTACATATGCTCTATCCCCAATTATTCTATGACAAAAACAGGATGAAGATTTTAAAAATTAGCATTTGCAGAGATACCTAAGCTTGTTGGACTGAATCCCTGATAATTGGCATTTGGGATGAATTTTTCAATCACCTGACAATGCAATATAAATTCTAAACATCTTGGCTGTACGATTCAGAACTATTCTAGTGGTGGGGAACATCCTATTCTGCTGAGGTAGACTGAAAATTTAGCTTGTAACTCAGCGTGTTGTCTGTAAAACTCCCAAAGCACATGATGCTGCTGACCAGCTCCTTGCTGTACTACTATGGATTGCTGTGTTTTAACAGCATGTCTGCAGATTTCTGCTACATTTAATTTTGTAAACATTGCAAAGGCAACATGTGCTTCTCAAGGTTAGAGTCAGGCAAAGTGCTGGACTAAGGCCCATATAATAAATTGCTGTATGTAGATTATTATCATTTCCTGGTTATGTCTCAGCTAATGAAATTACTGCAGGGCAGAAAAAATAGGAACTCTGCATTGTGAATTATTTCAAAGTATTTCAATAGTTTCTTGATTGACTACAGTATAAAAAAGGAACAAAATAATTTTAATGATTGCCTTTCCGACTGAAATTCATAAAACATTAATACAGAACATTGGCTGAGTTTTATTCCCCACACATTCACTTACCAACATTACAACTGAGCAGTGATGAGCACTATGCTTAAAAAAATAAATATTTTGCTCAAACATACAAAACAGAGGTCAAGCTCTTGAATGTATCCCATGCAATAAATCCACATCAAGTGTTGTTTGACATTGCTACCTGATTTTAGAACAGTGTGAGCAGGTAGTGCAGTATTCCATTGCCATACCTACATTTAGGACAGGGTGAACATCTATTTATTTTTTAACAGGATACTTTGATTCTATGGTATGTTGGCTGGTGGATATGTGATCAGTAAACTGGGAGTAAAGGAGTTTCAAATAGTTGAGGAGTGTTTGCATAAAAGTCACTGAGTCTGTTTGGGTGCAGCCTTCCTGTGTAAAAGGGAATTAATTGTTTTGATTGTCACACTGCTCTGTTCCTGCTCTTTCTGGTTTGCTGTTTTTCGTGTGTAATGCCTTTATTTATAGAGTCACAGAGATGTACAGCACAGAAACAAACCCTTCGGTTCAATTCGTCCATGCCGACCAGATATCCCAACCCAATCTAGTCCCACCTGCCAGCACCCAGCCCATATCCCTCTAAACCCCTCCTATTCATATAACCACCCAGATGCCTTTTAAATGTTGCAATTGTACCAGCCTCCACCACTTCCTCTGGCAGCTCATTCCATACATGTACCACCCTCTGAGTGAAAAAGTTGTCCCTTAGGTCTCTTTTATATCTTTCCCCTCTCACCCTACACTTATGCCCTCTAGTTCTGGACCCCAACCCAGGGAAAAGACTTTGTCAATTTATCCTATCCATGCCACTCATGATTTTATAAACCTCTATGAGACCACCCCTCAGCCTCCGACACTCCAGGGAAAACACCCCCACCCTATTCAGCCTCTCCCTATAACTCAAATTCTCTAACCCTGGCAACATCCTTGAAAATCTTTTCTGAACCCATTCAGGTTTCACATCTTTCTGATGGGAAGGAGACCAGAATTGCACGCAATGTTCCAATAGTGGCCTAACCAATGTCCTGTACAGCCGGAACATGACCTCTCAACTTGTGTACTCAACACCCTGACCAATAAAGGAAATTATACCAAATGCCTTCTTCACTATCCTATCCACTTGCGACTCCACTTTCAAGGAGCTATGAACCTGCACTCCAAAATCTCTTTGTTCAGCAACACTCCCAAGGACCTTACCATTAAGTGGAAAGTCCTGTTAAGATTTGCTTTCCCAAAATGCAGCACCTTATATTCATCTGAATTAAACTCCATCTGCCACTCCTCAGCCCATTGGCCCATCTGATCAAGATTAGATTACTTACAATGTGGAAACAGGTCCTTCAGCCCAACAAGTCCACACTGACTACAACCCACCCGACATTTACTCCTTCACCTAACACTACAGGCAATTTAGCATGGCCAATTCACCTAACCTGCACATTTTTTGATTGTAGGAGGAAACCCATACAGACACGGGGAAAATGTGCAAACTCCACACAGAGAGTCGCCTGAGGCGGGAATTGAACACCGGTCTCCGGTGCTGTGAGGCAGCAGTGCTAACCACTGTGCCACCATGCCGCCCACAAGATCCTGTTGTAATTTGAGGTAACCCTCTCTGTTGTCCACTACACCTCCAATTTTGGTGTCATCTGCAAACTTACTAACTATACCTCTTATGCTCCCATCCAAATCATTTATATAAATGATGAGAAGTACTGGACCCAGCACTGATCCTTGTGGCACTCCACTGGTCACAGGCTTCCAGTCTGAAAAACAACCTTCCACCACCACCTTTGCACCAGTTCTGTATCCAAACGGTGAGTTCTCCCTGTATTCCATGGGATCTAACTTTGCTAATCAGTCTCCCATGGGAAACCCTGTCAAATGCCTTACTGAAGTCCATCTAGATCACATCTATGGCTCTGCCCTCATCAATCTTCTTTGTTACTTCTTCAAAAAGCTCTATAAAGTTTGTGAGACATGATTTCCCATGCACAAAGCCATGTTGACTATCCCTAATCAGTCCTTCCCTTTCCAAATACATGTACATCCTGTCCCTCAGGATTCCCTCCAACAACTTGCCTACCACTGATGTCAGGCTCACTGGTCTATAGTTCCCTGGCTTGTCCTTACCATCTTTCTTAAACAGTGGCAGCACGTTAGCCAACCACCAGTCTTCCAGCACCTCACCTGTGACTATCGATGATACAAATATCTCAATAAGAGGCCCAGCAATCACTTCCCTAGCTTCCCACAGAGTTCTAGAGTTCACCTGATCAGGTCCTGGGGATTTATCCACTTTTATGTGTTTCAAGACATCCAGCACTTCCTCCTCTGTAAATGGACAATTTTCAAGATGTCACCATCTATTTCCCTACATTCTATATCTCCCATATCCTTTTCCACAGTAAATACTGATGCAAACTACTCGTTTAGTATTTGCCCAATCTCCTGCGGCTCCACACAAAGGCCACCTTGCTGATCTTTGAGGGGCCCTATTCTCTCCCGAGTTACCCTTTTGTCCTTAATGTATTTGTAAAAACCCTTTGGATTCTCCTTAACTTTACTTGCCAAAACTATCTCATGTTCCCTTTTTGTTCTTCTGATTTCTCTCTTAAGTATACTCCTACTTCCTTTATACTCTTCTAAGGATTCACTCGATCTATCCTGTCTATACCTGATATATGCTTCCTTTGTTTTCTTAATCAAAACCTTAATTACTTTAGTCATCCAGCATTCCCTATACCTTCTTTCACCCAAACAGGAATATACATTCTCTGGACTCTCATAATCTCATATCTGCAGGCTTCCCATTTTCCAGCCGTGCCTTTACCTGAGGACATCTGCTTTTGCAAGTTTTTTTTTAGATTAGACTTACAGTGTGGAAACAGGCCCTTCGGCCCAACAAGTCCACACCGACCCGCCGAAGCGCAACCCACCCATACCCCCTACATTTACCCCTTACCTAACACTACGGGCAATTTAGCATGGCCAATTCACCTGACCCTCACATCTTTGGACTGTGGGAGGAAACCGGAGCACCCGGAGGAAACCCACGCAGACACGGGGAGAACGTGCAAACTCCACACAGTCTGTCGCCTGAGTCGGGAATTGAACCCGGGTCTCAGGCGCTGTGAGGCAGCAGTGCTAACCACTGTGCCACCGTGCCACCCAAAAGTTCTTGCCTAATACCATCAAAATTGGTCTTCCTCCAATTTAGGACTTCAACTTTTAGATCTAGTCTATCCTTTTCCATCACTGTTATAAAATTAATAGAATTATGGTCGCTGGCCCCAAAGTGCTCCCCCACTGACACCTCAGTCACCTGCCCTGCCTTATTTCCCAAGAGTAGGTCAAGTTTTGCACCTCCTTTAGTAGGTACATCTACATACTGAATCAGAAAATTGTCTTGTACACACTTAACAAATTCATCTTCATCTAAACCCTTAACACTATGCCAGTCCCAGTCTATGTTTGGAAAGTTAAAATCCCCTACCGTAACCACCCTGTTATTCTTACAGATAACTGAGATCTCCTTACAAATGTGTTTCTCAATTTCCCTCTGACTATTAGGGGGTCTATAAACAATTCCAGGAGATCCAAGATGGCGGCGACTCAGCAAGTCTGAGTTTACAGTGCTCTTCCCAAAACCTGGGTAAAGTGAGTTACTCACCCCCACCACACTTGCCAAACCACCCAAAAAAATTTTCTAACCTTAATTAGCTGTTTACTATTATATTTAAGCAGTTTAATATTAAGTGGATAATGAGTAAACCAAAGGGATCCCGCAGCTCTCAGAAAACAAAGACCCCTCCCCCACCCTCCTCTCCTCCTCCAGCTGCAGCTGATGTAAAAACAGGCCTTGAAGAGATGATTGCCAGGCTGGAAACGACACTCGTCAATTTCATTGCAGAATCCAGACAGAGATGGAATGCATTCGAAGAAAAGTTACAAAAGTACAGCCAGGCTCTCGAGGAATTACAGGGCCGAGTGGAGGGGGCGGAGCTAAAGGCCACGACCTCCAAGGCTGCAGCACAAACAGCTGCAGAACAGGTGCGAGCTCTGGAGCAGAGAGTCCGGGCCTTTGAAATCTACATGGATGACCTGGATAATAGAAATCGGAGAAAGAATATCTGTCTTCTGGGCCTCCCTGAACAAGAAGAGAAGGGACAGTTAGCAGTATTTCTGGAGCGATGGCTGCCCCAGCTTTTAAACCTGGGGACTGAAACTGACCGGGTAAGGGTGGAGTGGGCCTACCGGGTCGCAGTACGCGGATCTGGCCCAAACCAGCGCCCACGCCCGGTCCTGTTCCGGCTGCAGAGTTATAGGGAGAGGCAGATACTCCTGGATGCCTCCAGAAATCTTGGAAAGGATCCTAAAGCTATGATTCATGAAGGATCCAAGATTATGTTATTTCAGGACTTCTCCCCGGCTTTGGCACGAAGGAGGAAGGCGTTTGATGAGGTGAAGAAATGTCTAAGGAACTTAAATATTCAATACACCTTACGCTACCCAGCGACGTTATGCTTTACCCACGAAGGATCCGAGTATAATTTTAGATCACCAGAAGAGGCTAAGGAACTTTTAGACTCGTTTAAATAAATCGTAAGAGACAATTTATGTTGGCTTGCCTCTTCCACACTCCGTGGGGAGAAGTGGATACTTTACTCTACTTTACTTTTGCTTCTGGGAGCAGGGTTGTCTTCTCTTGCTATTTTATGTTATTATACTTAATTGTAATTTGTTGGAGTTGTAATTTTATAGTTATGTGTGTTTATACGTGGCATTGATGTATCAGATATACTCAGGTATGGGTGGGGAGGGGTGGGGGTGGGGCGCTCACTGTCAACTCTAGCTCGGTATTATATCTAAATCCTATTAAGGAGCGCTCGGGTCAAGGGTGGGACACTGTTTGGGAGAGGATATGGTGGACCTTTAGAAAGGAAGTAAGGCCCCCTGAGAACAGGGGGGAGGATCTCCATTCAAACATGTTTTATTTTTTTTGCTCTTATTGTTTGGAAATAGTTTCCTTTTTATTATACTGTTATGAGTGTATTAGAGAACATTTTCTCTTGTTTGAAGGATGTAAGTGACTCAACTATACACTCTGGATAATTGTGGATTAGATTAGTAGTTAACTGAGTTTCATTGTTTTTCTTTCTTCTTTAGTATCATTCCTTTGAATTTTGATGATTATACATTTAAGATCTATTTTTATATTAATGTTTGTGCTTGAAAGTTCTGTTTATTTTTGTAAATCTGTCAAAATATTAAATTTCTAATAAAAATATCTTTTAAAAAAAAACAATTCCAATAAGGTGATCATCCCTTTCTTATTTCTCAGTTCCGCCCAAATAACTTCCCTGGATGTACTTTCAGGAATATCCTCTCTACGTACAGCAGTAATGCTATCCCTTATCAAAATTTCTTGATTCCTCAGCATTGTGTGAAGTTTCCCATTTTCTACTGATAAACTCCTGCTTTATTTGCATTTATTCTAAACATTATTTTTGCATTTACTAACCTTTGCCTGATCAGACCCAAGTGCTCTGTGGAATCAGTCCCTTAATATAGATTGAAATCTGAAAAAAAACAATAGTGTTAAGTGTTTTGAGTTCAGATTTATTTTCTAAAACGTAAGTGCAATTCATATTAAAACTCCATTAAATTTGGGATTAGCTCCCAAAATTTGTCACATGAGACACAACTCACATGTTGATGTAACATTTTCTTCAAATTATGGAACATTTATTTCAGTTGGAAAATGCCAAGAACTCTGTGGGAAGCTGGAGAAGTGATTGTTGGGCCCTTGCTGAGATATTTATATCATCAATAGCCACAGTTGAGGTGCCGGAGGAATGGAGAGTGTCCAACGGTGTGGTGCCATTATTTTAGAAATGCGGTAGGGACAAGCCAGGGAACTATAGACCATGAGCCTGACATCAGTAGTGGGCAAGTTGCTGGAGGGAATCCAACAAGATTTACATGTATTTGGAAAGGCAACAACTGATTAGGGATAGTTAATATGGCTTTGTGTATGGGAAATTGTGTCTCACTAACTTTATTGAGTTTTTTGAAGTAACAAAGAGGATTACTGAGGGCAGAGCGGTGGATGTGATCTATATGGACTTCAGTAAGGTTCCTCATGGTAGACTGGTTAGCAAGGTTGGATCACACGGAATAAAGGAAGAACTAGCTGTTTTGATACAGAACTGGCTCAAAGGGAGAAGACAGAGGGTTGTAGTGGAGGGTTGCTTTTCAGACTGGAGGCGGTGTGTGCCACATGGTCCACTGTTTTTAGCATTTATATCAATTATTTAAATGTGAACATAGGAGGTATGATTAGGAAGTCTACGGACGAGACCTAAATTGGAGATGTAGCAGACAGTGAAGAAGGTTACCTCTGAGTACAACGGGAGCTTGGTCAGATGGGCTAATAAACTGAGGAATGACAGGTGAAGTTTAGTTTAGTTTACATAAATGTGAGGTGCTGGATTTTGGAAAGGCAAATCAGAGCTGGACTTATACACTTAATGGTAAGGTCCTGGGGAGTGTTGCTGAACAAAGAAACCTTGGAATGCAGGTTCCTAGTTCCTTGATAGGATAGTTCCTATCCAGGTAGATAGGATAGTGAAGAAAGCATTTGTTCTGCTTTCCTTTATTGGTCAGAGTATTGAGTAGAGGAGTTGGCAGGTCATGTTTTGGCTATACAGGACATTGGTTTCCAGCTCAGCACTGTCCCCATGACTTGTCCGGACTTGTCTGACCTGCCTAGCTCCTTTTCCACCTATCCACTCCACCCTCTCCTCTCTGACCTAACACCTTCATCCCCTCCCCACTCACCTATTGTACTCTATGCTACTTTCTCCCCACCCCCACCCTCCTCTAGCTTATCTCTCCACGCTTCACGCTCACTGCCTTTATTCCTGATGAAGGGCTTTTGCCCGAAACGTCGATTTCGCTGCACTTTGGATGCTGCCTGGACTGCTGTGCTCTTCCAGCACCACTGATCCAGAATCTGGTTTCCAGCATCTGCAGTCATTGTTTTTATCTTTTAGGACATTGGTTAGGCCAGTATTAGAATATTGTGTGCAATTCTGGTCTCCCTGCTGCAGGAATGATGTTGTGAAGCTTAAAAGGGTTCAGAAAAGATTTACCAGGGTTGGAGTGTTTGAGCTATTGGAAGAGGCGAAGTAGACTGCAGCTATTTTCCCTGGAGCATTGAAGGCTGAGGGGTGACCTTATAGAGGTTTATAAAATCATGAAGGGCCATGGATAGGATAAACAGACAAGGTCATTTCCTGAAGAAGGGATGAGATCAAAATTAGAGGACATAGGCTAAAGGTGAGAGGAAAAAGATGTAAAAGGGACTGAAGGGGCAACATTTTCACGCAAAGGGTGGTGTCTGTATGGAATGAGCTGCCAGAGGAAGTGATGGAGGCTGGTACAATTGCAACATTTAAAAGGCATCTGGTGGATATATGAATAGGAAAGATTTCAAGGGATTTGGGCCAAATGCTGGCAAATGAAACTAGATTTATTTAGGATATCTGGTTGGCATGGACGAGTTGGACTGAAGGGTGTGTTTCTGTGTTGTACATCTCTATGACTCTATGCTCTGCCCTTTTCTTTATACGCTTCTGCATTCCCCACATATGAACAACCAGCATTCTCTTTGAAAGACAGTTCTGGGACTCCATCATCTATTGATTACTGCTTTGTTCGATAATGTGCCAGTTTTGATTTTTTTTTGCCTTTAAAGATATTTTTATTAGAAATTAACATTTTTACAAGTTTACAAAAATAAACAAAACTCTCAAATACAAACATTGATGTACAATTAAATCAAATATACAATAGTCAAAATTTAACAAAGGAAAGAAAAAAAACCAAAATAAAATTAAAAAAAAAACAAAACTCAACTTTCTACTAATCTAACCTATAACTAACCAGAGTGTATACTTAAGTCTCTTACATGCTCGGAATGTATTAACATTAAATGTAATAAAACCCGTATTCGTGCGGGATTCCTCTCCCAAGGGCCCCGGAGCAGCCAGGTTTGTAATCTTCACTAAATAAAGGCGCTTGTTAGGATGGCCGAAATATCTGCATTTATGTAATTCAAAAAGGGCTGCATTATTTTATAAAATAATTCAGTCTTTCAGTGCACCATATTTGTAAAGAAGTCAAGGGGAATACATTCCATCATTGATCTGGGCCAATTTGAAAGTCCAGGGGGGCCCTCAGCCACCCAGTTTACCAAAATACTTTTCGTTGCACAGAAAGAGAGAATAGAAAATAGTCTCTTCCCGTGCATATCCAGGGAGGAAAAGTTCGAAAAGCCCAAAAGGAGAGATACAGGGTCCACTCTAATTTCCGTTCCTAAAATTTCTGTCAGGGTACTTGCTACTTTAGTCCAATATCTACGGATCTTATGACAAGTCCATAGGCAATGTACAAGAGTGCTCACCTCTATTTTGCATTTAGGACACATTGGAGATGCTCCTGCCTTAAATTTTGCCAATCGAGCCGGTGCTATATGGGCCCTATGAAGTATCTTCAGCTGGATAGCCTGGGTTCTGTTACAGATAGTAATTTTTCTAGCATTTTCCCAAATATCATTCCACGTTTCTATAGAGATTTCTAGCCCCAAATCCTGATCCCATGTTTTAAGCAGATTGTCCATATCTCCCGACACTTCATCATGTAGTAAATGATAAATAGTACTAACGGAGGATACCCCCACTGGTCGTGGGACATTACATTCTCTATCTGATTTATAAAGACTATCTACTAACGTATATAATCTCGAATTTGGAAGTATCGAAAGAGATCCCCATTAGGTAATCCGAATTTCTGACGCAGCTGTTCAAAGGACATCAGGACCCCATCTTTAAATAGGTCCCCTAAACATGAGATACCCCTGGATCTCCAGAGTTTAAAAATGGCATCTGTAAACCCCGGTTGGAATCCCCATGCCCCTACTATCGGTGCATGGGGGGATGTTTTATGTAAATTACCCTCATTTTGCCGCATTATATTCCAGGCCTTAATTGTGTTTAGTATTATGGGGTTTTTACAGTGATCTGTAATGATTTTCCTCTTGTCTGAAAATAATAGGTTAATAAGTGGGTATTTTACTTGAGAGGCCTCAATGTCCAGCCAGATTGATTGTGGATCAGACAAGACCCAATCAGCTATGTAACTTAATAGGGAACTTAACTGATATTTCCTAAAGTCTGGGAAGTCCAGTCCTCCCCTTGCCTGTGGAAGCTGTAGCTTCTTCAGCTTAATACGGGGCCGTCTGTGGTTCCAGATAAAGGAACCCAGCCAGCCATATAATTTACGTAGGGCCATCCTTGGCAGCATCACCGGGAGCATTCTCATAGGATATAGGAGACGGGGCAGAACATTCATTTTAATTAGTGCTATTCTACCCAACCGGGAAATTGGAAGGTCTCCTCATCGCTGGAGGTCCTGCCTTATCCTTTCCAGTAATTGCACAAAATTAACCTTATACAACTGACCAAATACTGGAGTAATAAAAATACCTAAATATAAGAAGCCCTCCAGGGACCAACGAAAGGGAAAAAGGGATCCGTCCACTAAGTGGGGTGTCATAACCAGGCCACCCATTGGCATAGCCTCCGATTTTGAAAAATTAATTTTATAGCCTGAGAATGCACTAAATGTATTAATAACTTGAATTAGACGAGGTACTATTATTATTGAAGAATAAAAGAACATCATCTACATAAAGGGTAATTTTGTGTTTACCTGTACCAATCCTCGCAGCCGTTATATTAGGATCAGTCCGTATAGCTTCTGCTAGTGGTTCAATTATTAGTGTAAATAACAATGGCGAGAGAGGACATCCTTGACGGCAGCCCCTACCCACACTGAAGCTATCCGAACCTAATCCATTGGTAACCACAACTGCTTTGGGATCACTATACAATGTTGAGACCCATTTGGTAAACACCTGTCCAACGCTAACCTTTCCAATGTGTAAAACAAATATGACCATTCAACCCTGTCGAATGCCTTTTCCGCGTCTAATGAAACTACTACTCCTGGTATCTTTCCCTGGTGACAGGCTTGGATCATATTCAAAACCCTTCTAATATTATTGGATGATCTACGGCCCTTAATAAATCCCGTCTGATCCTCCTTTATAATATATGGCAGTACCCTTTCTAGTCTCAGTGCTAACATTTTAGAGAGGATTTTAAAATCTACATTTAGCAAGGATATTGGTCTGTATGATGTACAGTCTTCTGGATCTTTTCCTTTTATAAGGATAAGAGAGATATTTGCCTCTTTCAGCGAAGGCGGGAGACAGCCCTGACTATATGCATAGTTATACATGTCCATAAGTGGATCAGCCAATATTTCTGTAAATTCTTTATAGAATTCAGCTTGAAAACCATCTGGGCCCGGTGCCTTTCCGCTCTGGAGTTGCCTAATTGCATCAAGTATTTCTTGGACTGTTAGAGGAGCATTTAGGGCCGATACCTGTTCCGGAGTCAAGCCCGGAAAGGTCAAATTTTTAAAAAATGACTGCATCCTCCTAGTCCTATCTTCACAATCCTGCGATTTATGTAACTCAGAATAAAATTCTCTAAAGATTGCATTAATCTTTTTATGATCATGAGTCAAGGTACCTGTACTTTCCTTGATAGTCATAATAGTCTGAGGGGCCTTCTTTTTCTTTGCAAGAAATGCTAAGTATCTACCCGGTTTGTCGCCATATTCATATAACCTTTGTTTTGCAAATAATATTTCCCTCTTGGCCGTTTGAGTAAGCGTAGTGTTCAGAACTGTCCTAAGAGCCGTAATCCTTTGCAATTTTATAATAGAAGGTCTATCAGCGTATGCTGTTTCAGCTGCTTTTAAGCGAGCTTCGAGCAGACGCTGTTGCTCTCCCTTCAGTTTCCTCTGGGTCGCTGAGTAGGAGATGATCAAACCTCGTGCATAAGCTTTGATGGTCTCCCACATCATTGATGGGTTGCTAGCCGTACCTGAATTAATTTCTAAAAAAGTTTTAAATTCTTGGGAGAAGTACTTTACAAATTTACTATCTTTTATCAGGAAGGGGTCCATACGCCAATGCCAAATGGATGTCCCATTGTTCCTTGCCTTAGTTTCCATATAGACAGCGGCGTGGTCGGAAATTGCTATAGTACCTATTTTACAGGATAATATGGAATTTTTAAAAATCGATGGGGCAAAAAACATATCAATTCTTGTATGACATTTATGTGGATTAGAGTAGAAAGAAAAATCTCTACCCTGTGGATGAAGACATCTCCATACATCTACTAATCCTAATTCTTTATTCAGATCCGCCAATTGTCTAGATCTGGGAGATACTCCGGCAGCACTCTTGGGAATCCTATCTATTTCCAGATCCATAATACAATTAAAGTCTACCCCTATAATTGTATGACAGGCACCAAAGGCCATCAATTTTGAAAAAGCTTCCGTTATAAATTTAGAGGGGTGTGCCGGGGGGCAGTACAAATTTAGAATCCCATATTCCTCTCCATTTACGAGGGCTTTAATCAAAATATATCGTCCAGATTCGTCTTTCATCTGATTTAGAATTTTGAAAGGGAAATTCTTCCGAACAAGAATAACAACTCCCCTGCTTTTTGAGCTAAAAGAAGAGAAAAAGGCCTGGTCAAATCCACCCTGCCGTAATTTTAAGTGTTCTTTATCCGACAGGTGTGTCTCCTGTAGGAGAGCTATATCAACTCTTTCTTTCTTAAGATTTGATAATATTTTCTTCCTTTTGACTGGTGAATTACTCCCCTTGACATTCCAGGTGCACCACTTAACCGACTGATCAACCATAATCATCTAGGCAGATCCGAGACCCCTTGGGAGGGAAAACCCTATCTGGAACATCCCAAGCATGGAGCATATAAAATTTACAAAAATAAAGGCTCTCTAATACACTCACAACAATATAATAAAAAACTATTTCTAAATAAAAAAAATATAAAACGTACCTAAATGGAGATTTTCCCCCTTGTTCCCAGGGAGCGTCACTTCCTCACCAAAAGTCCATCTTATCCTCTCCCAACCAATGCTCCACCCTTGACCCAGGTGCTCCTCAATAAAATGAGGAGAATTCAACTATAATACAAAGCTAGAGTTAACAGTGAGCACCCTACCCCCGCCCACACCAACACCTGGATATATTTGGGAATATTAATACCATTTATAAATATATAACTATAAAATTACAATCTCAACAAGTAATAATTAGATATAATAATACAAAATAACAGGGGAAAAACAACCCCGCTCCTAAAGACAGAGGTAAAATAGAGTAAGGTAGCCACCTCCCCCCACCAACATTAACCAATCGCCCCAACATATATATACATACATACATACCCACATATATACATAAAGTAATAAAAGAAAACAAACCCAACCGGGGGGGGGGAGAAAATCAAATCCCTCTCCCCCCCCCCATGATAATATTAAACAATGAGGTAAAAAAAAGAGAGAAAAAAAAGGGGGGGATATAGACCAAAGTGGGGGGAAAGGCAAACCAACATCCACAATCTCTTACAGTTTATTTAAGAGAGTCCAAGAATTCCTTAGCCTTCTCTGGTGATCCGAAGTTATATATGGATCCTTCGTGGTTAAAGCGTAGCGTCGCTGGACAGCGTAAGGAGTACTGAGTATTTAAGTCCCTTAAACGCTTCTTCACCTCATCGAATGCCTTTCTCTTTCGGACCAGAGCTGGGGAAAAATCCTGAAATAGCATGATCTTGGATCCTTTATAGATCATGGCTTGGGGATCTTTTCCAAGATTTCTTGAGGCTTCTAGGAGCATCTGCCTCTCCCTATAGCTCTGCAGCTGGAACAGAACCGGGCGTGGCGCTGGTTTGAGCCGGGCCCACGTATTGTGACCCAGTAGGCCCATTCCACCCTTACCTGGCCTGATCCAGCATGCAGATTTAAAAGCTGTGGCAGCCACTGCTCCAGGAATGCTGTAAGCTGGCCTTCCTCTTCCCGTTCGGGAAGGCCCAGCAACCGAATATTTTTTCGACGACCTCGATTATCGAAGTTGTCAATATGATTTTCTAAGGCCCGGACTCGCTGTTCAAGAGTCTGGACCTGATCCGTGGCCGATTGAGCTGCAGTCTTGAAGGTCGTGGCCTTTAACTCCACCCCTCCGACTCAGCGTTCGAGTTCCTGGATGTCTCCGCCATGCTTCTGCAGCTCGGCCGAGAGTAATTCCCAGCGATTTCGGGACTCCTCGATAAAGGCATCGATCTTCGCGTCCAGCTTGGTGATCATCTCCACAAGGCTTGTTACCGTCGGTAAGTCCCCCGGGGCGGCTGTGGACGCCTCTGCTGCAGCTGAAGAGGGAGAGGGTGGGGGAGGGGGTCCTGTTTGTTGAGAGCTGCGAGTTCCCTTCCCTTTGGTCATTTTTACTAAATATTAAACTATTTAAATGTAATACTAAGCAACTATTTAAAGTTAACAGCTATTATGAATGATTTGGTGAGTGTGGTGGGGGTGGGTGACCCACTTTACCCAAGTCTTGGGAAGAGCACTATAGACTCAGACTTGCTGGGTCGCCGCCATCTTGGATCCCCCCCGCCAGTTTTGATTTTTGAGCATTGAATACCGTGGGAATTCAGTGAAAATTTTTAACTGCCAAAACCAGATGGAGGATGTGTTAGCAATTCTGGAAATTGTGAAAATAGGTAAGTCCCCTGGGTCAGATGGGATTTATCCTGGAATTCTCTGGCAACCCAGGGGGGAGACTGCAGAGCCTTTTGCTTTGATCCTTATGTCACCATTGTCAACAGGAATAGTGTCAAAAGATAGCAAATGTCCCCTTGTTCAAGAAGGGGAGTAGAGACAACCATGGTAATTATAGATCGGTGAGCCTTACTTCGGTTGTGGGTAAAGTGTTGTAAAGGGTTATCAGAGATAGGATTTAAAATCATCTAGAGAGGAATAAGTTGATTAGGGATAGTGAATATGGGTTTGTGAAGGGTAGTTCGTGCCTCACAAACCTTAATGAGTTCTTTGAGCTGGTGATAAACAGGTGGATGAGGGTAAAGCAGTTGATGCAGTGTATATGGATTTCAGAAAGGCATTTGATAAGGTTCCCCACGGTAGGCTTTTGCACAGAATACGGAAGCATGGGATTGAGGGTGATTTACCGGTTTGGATTAGAAATTGGCGAGCTGAAAGAAGCCAGAGGGCGGTGGTTGATGGGAAGTGTTCATCCTAGTGTTCAGTTACTAGTGGTGTATCACAAGGATCTGTTTTGGGGCCACTACTGCTTGTCATTTTCATAAATGACCTATGTGAGGGCGCAGAAGGATAAGTTAGTAAATTTGTGGATGACTCTAACATTGGTGGAGTTGTGGATAATGTTGAAGGATGTTGCATGATACAGAGGGACATTGATAAGCTGCAGAGCTGGGCTGAGAGGTGACAAATGGAGTTTTATGCTGAAAGGTATGAGGTGATTCACTTTGGAAGGAGTAACAGGAATGCAGAGTACTGGGTTAATGGTAAGATGCTCATCTACACTACCAAGAGAGATTTCAGTGTCCATGTACATAGATCACTGAAAGTTGCCACCCAGGTTGACAGGGTTGTTAGGAAGGCATATGGTGTGTTAGCTTTTATTAGTAGAGGGATTGAGTTTCGGAACCATGAGGTCATGCTGCAGCTGTACAAAACTCTGGTCGCACTTGGATTATTGCGTACAGTTCTGATCACTGATTATAGGAAGGATGTGAAAGTTTTGGAAAGGGTTCAGTGGAGATTTACTAGGATGTTACCTGAAGTGGAGAGATGGTCTTATGAGGAAAGGCTGAGGGACTTAAGGCTGTTTTCGTTAGAGAGGAGGAGGTTGAGTAGTGACTTAATTGAGACATATAAGATAATCGGAGGGTTAGATAGGGTGGGCAGTGAGAGCCTTTTTCCTTGGGTGGTGATGGCTAGCACAAAGGGGGCATAGCTTTAAATTGAGAGGTAATAGATATAGGACAGATGTCAGCGGTAATTTCTTTACTCAGAGAGTAATAGGGGCGGGGAACACACTGCCTGCAACAGTAGTAGACTTGCCAACTTTAAGGGTATTTAAATGGTCATTGGATAAACATATGGATGAAAATGGAATATTGTGGGATAGATGGATTTTAGATTGGTTCCACAGGTCGGTGCAACATCGAGGGTCAAAGGGCCTACACTGCGCTGTAATGTTCCAGCTTCTATGTTCTAGATGAGTTTAAGTCAGACTTGCAGAGTGGTTTTGAAATCTTAAATTTCTGTATCCTGTCACAATCAATCCCCCGATCCACCAACCTCTGGCTTTAGCGGAGACAGGGGGAGCAGTGGAATTGCGAACAATACTTTACAAAGAAACAGATTGGTACCTTAAATAATATATAACAAAATGCATTTCATTGTTATCCTGCTTTTGGAATTTAATTGTGGGTGGTTGGGTTTCTAAATCTCAGAAGCCTGGTGGCTAAATTCAAAAGAGATTTTCAGAAAGTGGTAAAAAGATGTGCCACTCTGCCCACCCACAGCATGATTTGGAGATGCCGGTGTTGGACTGGGGTGTACAAAGTTATACCACAACACCAGATTATAGTCCAACAGGTTTAATTGGAAGCACACTAGCTTTCGGAGCATCGCTCCTTCATCAGGTGCTAGTGGAGGGCTCGATCCTAACACACAGAATGTGTGATGTAACTGAAATTATACATTGAAAAGTTGATTGTCTGTTAAGCCTTTCATCTGTTAGAATACAGTGATAGTTTCACTTCTTTCATGTGTAAATCACAAAACCTTTTTTTAAAATGTTGCATTCTCAGGTTAGCTGTTAACAATGGTGATAGCTAAACAATATGTTGAAGGTGTTGGCCCCCTGTCTTCTCTGTCTGTGCCATGATGTTTAGATTGATTCTAATCTAAAAAGTGAGCTAACGGAGTTTTACATGAATGTATGCAGCTTTTCAGCAAAGTACAATGTAACCCTGCAAGTACAAATTCACCCCACAAAATTTATGTGTGCATGTGGGTCTTTGTCTGTGTGTGTATGTGTCTGTCTGGGCTGGGGGTTGTGAGTGTGAGAAAGTGTATGTGTGTGTGTAGTGAGTGCAGAGTGTCTTAAGTCTGTGAGGGGGTGCATGTGTGAGTGTGGGAGTGTGGAGTGTGTGTGTTTATAAGGGTGTGTGTGGGTGTCTGTGTGCGCATCTGTGTATATGTGTGTCTGTGTGTGTCCGTGTGTGTGTGTATGTGTGTGTGTGTGTGTGTGTTGGTAGGAGTGTCTGTGTGTGTGTGTGTGTGTGTGTGTGTGTGTGTAGGAGTGTTTGTGTGTGTGTATAGTGCAATGGTAGTCAACTGTAATGTGACATGAACCCAAGGTCCCGGTTGAGGCCCTCCCTATGGGTACCGAACTGAGCTATCAGCCTCTGCTTGGCCAATTTTCTCTGCTGCCTGTCCTGAAGTCCACCTTGGAGGATGGTCACCCGAAGGTCCGAGGCTGAATGTCCTGGATCACTGAAGTGTTCCCCAATTGGGAGGGAACCCTCCTGTCTGTTGATTGTTGTGCAGTGCCCATTCATCCGTTGTCGTAGCCTTTGCTCAGTTTCCCCAATGTACCATGTCTCCGAGCATCTTTGCCTGCAACGTATAAGATAGACAACGTTGGCTGAGTCACATGAGTACCTGCCATGTACAAGGTGGAAGGTGTTCTCATGCGTAATAGTGGTATCTATGTCCACAATCTGACACGTCTTGCAGCGTCCACCGTGACAGGGTTGTATGGAGTTGTCCTGAAAGCCGGGCAGCTTGCTATGAACAACGATCTGTTTGAGGTTTGGCGGTTGTTTAAAGGCAAGTAGTGGAAGTATGGGGAAGGTCTTGGTGAGGTGCTCATCCTCATTGATAATGTGTTGCAGGTCACGAAGAACATGGTGTAATTTTTCAGCTCCTGAGAAATAGTGAACAACGAAGGGTACCCTGTGGGATGCAGCACGTGTCTCTGTCTCCTCAGGAAGTCATTACGGTTCCTTGCTGTGGCATGTCAGAACTGGCAGTTGATGAGTTGAGCATCGTAACCCGTTCTTGTGAGAGCATCCCTGAGTACTTCCAGGTGTCTGTCACGTTCCTCCTCATCTGAGCAGATCCGGTGTATGCATAGGGCTTCTCCATAGGGGATGGTTGTTTTAATATGTTTTGGGTGGAAGCTGGAGAAGTGTAGCATTGTGAGGTTGTATGTGGGTTTGTGATGGAGTGTGGTGCTGAGGTGTCCATCCTTGATGGAGACGCACGTGTCCAAGAATGAGACAGACAGTCGAGAGTAGTCCATGGTGAGTTTGATGGTGGGATGTGTTGGACTACTTGTTGATGTCACTGTGTAGTTTTATCAGTGACTCCTCGTTATGGATCCAGAGGAAGAAAATATCATCAATGTACCTGTTGTGTAGTGTTGGTTGGACATCCTGCATAGTGAAGAAGTCTTGTTCGAACATAAAAATGTTGGCATATTGGGGTGCAAATTTGGTCCGCGTGGCTGTTCCGTGTGTCTGAATGAAGAACTGGTTGTCAAAGGTGAAGACGTTGTGATCAAGGATAAAGTCGATGAGTTGTAGGATGGTGTTTGGAGATTTGGCAGTTGTTGGTGTTGAGTACTGAGGCTGTTGCTGTGATGCCATCATTGTGGGGGATGCTGGTGTAAAGTGCGGAAACGTCCATGGTGACAAGGAATGTTTCCGGTTTGACTGGTCCATGGGTGCTGAGTTTCTGTAAGAAATCCGTAGTGTTGCGACAGAAGCTGGAGATCCCCTGTACAATAGGTTTCAAGATGCCTTGAAGAGAGAGATTCTCACATAGGATCCCATTGCCTGACATGATGGGATGTCAACATATTATCTAGCTATCAACATTGTTAACAGCTAACCCGAGAATGTAACTTTTTTAAAAAAAGGTTTTGTGATTTACACATGAAAGAAGTGAAACTATCACAGTATTCTAACAGATGAAAGGCTTAACAATCAACTTTTCAATGTATAATTTCAGTTACATCACACTGTGAATCTTTGCTATAAATTCTGTATGTTAGGATTGAGCCCTCCACTACCACCTGACGAAGGAGCAACACTCCAAAAGCTAGTGTGCTTCAAATTAAACCTGTTGGACTATAATCTGGTGTTGTGTGATTTTTAACTTTGTACACCCACAGCATGACCACATAAAAAACACAGAAGCTGGCCTGCAAAACACTGAAATCAAGCCTGCCAGAAACTATCCAGAGCACCCAAGTCTTGGCCAAACAGGCAGAAATTCCTGATGAAGGGCTTTTGCCCGAAACATTGATTTCGCTGCAACTCGGATGCTGCCTGAACTGCTGTGCTCTTCCAGCACCACTGATCCAGAATCTGGTTTCCAGCATCTGCAGTCATTGTTTTTACCTCATAGAAACCAGATATGGCTAAACTACTCCCAGACCAGAGAACACACTTCCCAAACAGCCTTCACAGTAAAGCTCCCAGCCCTGATTAGCACTGCAGTCCCAACAACCGAAGGGCAGGCTCATTTCCCATTGAAATCGATACCGCATAAACAAAGAAGCAGACTGAGAGACCCCGGAAGACTTCGCTTGCAAGAGGAACACAATAGACACATCTGAATGCCAGGAGAAGGGACATTAACACATTCGGGTGGATGGAAAATACAATGGAGAATTCTCTAGAAGACATTCTCACCCACTCACAGAGATGGCTGGAATCTCCTGTGTCAATTACAAATGAATTGCTATTGCCGGTCACTTGATTAACTCCCATTCAGTTTATTCTTGTTTTAACCTCTTTACAATTTTCACCACTGTACTGTAACTGCTTTACAATGATCATCTTGGTGTCGTACTCCTATAAAGTCTGCCTGCACCTTCTGTTCAGGGAAGAGCATTCTGGCCATCTGTGGAGAGAATCAGTTCTGGAGCAGCCTGGTCAATTTCTTTCCACAATATCTCTTTGTTTAATTAAACTGCTTGTCAATTTCACTGCGATCCTCGTTTGTGGTCTCTGATTTGTTGGGCTGAATTTCTCCGACACAGGATCGATAAAAAGTGCCTATATACCAACCTGTTGGATCCCCCCATCTCTTTTACCCCCTGTCCTACCTTCCCATCAGGCATCTCCCTCTACCCTTTCCCACTGGGCTGGACTATGGCCTTCACTAACCAATTTCTTGCCTGACTGGAGGTCATGTCTACCGAACAGGCTGAAAAGGGTGACACCAGACACACACTGTTATTCCAAGTGCTTGGGAGAGCTCTGACTTGCAGGTTCACTATATCTTTCCTACCCTCACCCTGCCCGGACACCCATTACTCCGGATGGATCAGGCATGCTAAAGTCCTGGCTTAGGCAAGCAAAATTGAGGCATTACTAACAGGAGCTGATTTAGTCAATGATTACAGAGGTGATTTGGGAATGCAAATTTGTGAGTTAGTATCTGAATTGGTAGTTAAAACGCAATATACTCTGTAAATTACATTTATCTGTCTCTAAATAGACATAGAAAGTTTTGCAGAATGGACTCCAGAAGCCACACGATATCTTTTAGTGGATTCAAGTGCAGCGAAAAGCAGACAATCAGACTGTGCTATCCTAACAGGTCATTATTTGTGGGCAGCACGGTGGCACAGTAGTTAGCACTGCTGCCTCACAGCGCCTGAGACTCACGTTCAATTCCCGCCTCAGGCGACTGACTGTGTGGAGTTTGCATGTTCTCCCCGTGTCTGCGTGGGTTTCCTCCAGGTGCTCCGGTTTTCTCCCACAGTCCAAAGATGTGCGGGTCAGGTGAATTGGCCATTGGCCATGCTAAATTGCCCGTAGTGTTAGGTAAGGGGTAAATGTAGGGGTAAGGGTGGGTTGCGCTTCGGCGGGTCGGTTTGGACTTGTTGGGCCGAAGGGCCTGTTTCCACACTGTAAGTCTAATCTAATTTAAATAATTCAAGGCTTCCAGGATTGTCCATTCAACCTTCAAACTGTACGAAGACCCAAATGGTTCTGCAGTGTCTCACGTGAGTCAAGTGGGACATCACAAGGAATTCCTGTATAATTGACTTTGCTTTGTGGAACAATGATGCATTGAAATTAACATTTAGAGCTATATTGTTGAGTCATTATAAAGCTGGATGAGGATGGTCATTTTGAGGAGAATAATTTGAACATCAAGAGCAAAACATTTTGAACTAACTCCTGCTTCTCAACTGGAAGAAAGAGGAAGGCATGCAGGGCTAATGTACTGAACCAGGCTATCAAAAGCCTCAACCTGCAGTAATGTAAAAGTGAAATAATGACACCTTCACTCATGCTGAGGATCGATTCTGCTCAGCCCACCTTTTCGACACCAAAGGCCATCACAGCTGCTGCATCTAATTTGAAGCTTTTAACCCCTCCATTTGAGGAAGACAATCTTACAGCTGCCAATTTTGCAAATTAGTTGAAATTGATTTCATTGTTGTCATCAGAAATCATTTTTATCCTTATTTACTTTAAATCTTTGTAAAGGTAGCTTAATTAATAACTTTATCATTGTTTACTAAAGTAACCTCCAACAACAGTTGCATAATAAACTAACCGACTCAGGCGACAGACTGTGTGGAGTTTGCATGTTCTCCCCGTGTCTGCGTGGGTTTCCTCCGGGTGCTCCGGTTTCCTCCCATAGTCCAAAGATGTGCCGGTCAGGTGATTTGGCCATGCTAAATTGCCCGTAGTGTTAGGTAAGGGTAAATGTAGGGGTATGGGTGGGTTGTGCTTTGGCGGGTCGGTGTGGACTTGTTGGGCCGAAGGGCCTGTTTCCACACTGTAAGTAATCTAATCTAATCTAATCTAACCTCCAGTCTTGTTAAAAATGTAAGGCTGTGCTGCTGGTTAATTTTAAACTGTAACATTTGAACATGAAAGGAGGTCACATTGGAGTTTATACAAATTCTTAGTTCACAGACCATTCTGAGGACATACATGATGTGTGGTCATGATAGTTAGGACATGATTTTGGACCAGGTCAAGGTTATGGTTGTGTTAAGAAGAGAGGATGGACAAGAGAGCTGTGGAATAGTCAGGACTGCAGTCAAGAAAAGTGCGTATGAGCTTCAGCAGCAGATGAGCTAAGGCAGAGACTTATAACAGAAGTGGATGTGTGAGGTCTTTATGATAGAGTTAATATGGGAGGTGATCTCAGTGTGAAGAAGGAAGTTAAATTTGGGAAGCAGTCTAGTTCAGAGTCAGGTAGTAACCATGAAAATTCCTGGAATCAATTGCTACGAATTAGGTGGGGTGGAAGAAAATGCAGTGAAATTGGATTTGAGTAGCTGCATGCCTGATTAGCGGGTGCAATATTGTGATAGACCGGTATAAGATAAAGTTCACTGCACTTAAAGCATTTTGACTGAAGAATGTGATGAAGTTAAACTGGGGGTGTATTTGAACAAAGGAACACAAAAGGTTAGCTCAACGTGACCAAGAGAAAGCTTCAATCTCTCTACCACAGTACTGAAGATTGTGGTGAGGGAAATGTGGAGATGATAAGGAAACCCTCCAGACATACAAGGCAAAGATAGTGACGCTACAAAGAACTGGATGCAGTACGATGAAAATGTCAATGATTTCACAAATGTGAGGAACATTGGTGAAAGTGTCTTACATAGAATCCCTACAGTGTGGAAACAGGCCCTTTGGCCCAACAAGTCCACACTGACTCTCCAAACAGTAACCCACCCAGACCCATTCTCTTACATTTACTTGAGGCTAATGGGCATCCCTAAAAACTATGGACAACTTAGCACAGCCAGTTCACCGAACCTGTACATCCTTTGGATTGTAGGAGGAAACCAGAGCACCCGGAAGAAACACACACAGACAGAGGGAGAATGTGCAACTCCACACAGACAGTCACCTGAGGCAGGAATTGAACCAAGGTTCCTGGGGCTGTGAGGCAACTGTGCTAACCACTGAGCCGTACCTCACTAATTGCACTTACAGCTTGATACTCCGCTTAAAGAACTTGACCCATCTCACTTAATTAACATCAATCTCTATCAACAATGAATCTTACCTCACATTCAGAGATTCACCTTACCCTCTCATACTTAGCACTGCTGTAAGCCTCCTATTCATTTTCATACCTCGTACACACTAGTCAACCATGACAGTCATATCACCAAAACACATTGCAGCACCTTCACTGATACCTGTAGGAAAACATGGGAACACAGTTTCAGGCATCAATGTTTGCAGGACAGACAGGACAACACTGTTGTATGAAATGGTGCTCACCAATGTTGAAGCATCCAGTACTGAGACCATAACTAAAGCTGGGAGTGATACAATCAAAATTTACAATGCTCATAATTAATCTGTCTTAATCTGAATTGCTGGCTTCAACAGTGGCATTCTGGCTCATTAGAAAATGCCAGCTTTACAGACGCCAGCAACATTTTGGGTTTTAAAGACCATTAGTCAAGGCCTATGTCAGAAGATCCTTAGTCTTTCTCCTTTGCTGTCACCAGATTGGAATTGTGAGGAACCGGGGGCCAGGAGGGCTAAAAGGGAAGAGGGTTAGGGCCATTGACATATCTAGGCAGTGGGTCAGGGATGGATCATTGCACTTGACTGCCTGCCTCTCATCTGCAGTTACATCTTCATCTTACATGTCAATGGTCACCCTGCAGGTCCTCTGACTTGCCCAGCCATCTCTGAACCAAGTGCCAGAAGATCAGAGTGTGCAGATACCACCACAGTGGTATCACATTTTGGGCCAGATTTCCTCTACTTTGGATTGGTGACAGAGGCTGCTCGAAGGACAATAATTGGATGAGTTGGCCCTGAAGTGAAATTCACTCCCTTCTCACCACCCCACCAATTGAGTTGGGGTCCATACAAAATCTCAGTTTCCATCTCAGCAATAGCCTGCTTTTTCAGCAAGAAAGAAACTGGCTCGTTTCCCTGTTGTGTAATCAGAGTTTTTTTAGATTAGATTCCCTACAGTGTGGAAACAGGCCCTTTAGCCCAACCAGCCCTCCAAAGAGTAATCCATGCAGGCCCATTTCCCTCTGACTAATGCACCTAGCACTATGGGCAATTTAGCATGGCCAATTCACCTAATCTGCACATCGGGAGGAAACCAGAGCATCAGGAGAAAACCCACACAGACACAGGTAGAATGTGCAAACACCCGACAGGCAGTTGCCCGAGGCTGGGATTGAACCTAACACCCTGCTGCTGTGAGGCAGCAGTGCTAACCGCTGAGCCATCACGCCTGTTTGGTTAAAGAGTGTGTGGTGTCTGCTGGTATTCAACAGGGTTTATACAATCGGTGGGTACCACAGATGGCAGAGTGTATCATCAAGCCCACAAAAACTTAAAATTTAAATTTAGTAAGTTTCCTTTGAAATTATGATTTTGTGTTACAGTGCTCCTTGGAAACTGTCAATCCTATTCTAGCTAATTTTTCTATCTAATTTATTTAAAATAGTAGTGGTTGGATCTGTATGATGCACTGGGCAGGAGTATACCAGCAGGACAAATATAAGAGTAGCCTTCCATGAACCATGCTGCAGTCAGTAGGATAGCACTTTGTAAAAGTGCAAGGAAGGTAAATGCACAAGGGAGACAAGATTAAGGGAATTCACAAGGGTAATTAGTTATCTTTTATATGGAATTCTGTTTCATTGATAAAATGGGTTTGGAATATCTATTTGATGATGGCTTTTATTTCAGCATTGGGTCAAGAGATGTCTTTAGTTAGAGATCAGGCAACTAAAGTTCAGGACTGTTGAAAATAGAGCATTGGGGTTGCCTTCATTGCTGTCACAGTCACATAAGCTGATCATGGACTTCCCTATGCTGCCAGATTGAATGCTTAGCCACTGTGGTAGAGCTCATGACAAGCCAGAAGCAGTCCTCAAGTATCTGAACTAAAGAAGTGAACAAGTTGGTTTTACCGAAAATGCCAACACTGAGGTCAAATGCCAGAGTCTAAACCAGTCAACATGTTAAGGTAATAAATTTACATGCTTCAGCACACATCTACTGATGGATCAAGAACAAAATCCTGCCAAGACAGATTGAAGATGTGGTGCATAGAGCTCCACAGGAGCCACCACTGAGAAGGAATGACTAAACATCCAATGACTCAGAATGCAGCAAGGAGGAAATTGCCTGTTTAGGAGATTCAGGATACTTCAAAGAAGAAATAGTCTGTTTTAGCAGATAGGATGTCCTCCACAAAGGAACTCTGGACATTATTGCTCTTCTGGTTCAAATATGCTGTATAAGGTAATGTTTCTGAAAGAGTTGTTGTTAGAGACTGTATTTAGTTCTACTCAAGCTGATGATGTCATATGGTTTAGTGGAGATGAGGTAGAACGTGTTAGGATCTTGTTGAGTGAAGGCATATATTTGCATGTCTCATCACAGCTTTAGTAACAATGTTCATCTCACTAATGTAACTTTTACCTGATTGTTATTGGCAATAAACTATACCTTGTTAAGACATGAGCCTCTTCTTTGTTATATTTGGATAGTGAGTGGTTAATCCTCTACCATTGTAAACCAATTTGGTCCTTAGACCTAAGTATCCTTTTAACCCCAGTGCAACATAATGATCAGTGGTGGGCCTTGTTTCAAAATAACACAAGGTACAGCAATAAAAAAAATTCATCAGATGTGGAAGAAAAAATTTGCAGAAGACCAAGTGAGTTTACAGCTTTAAGGAATTTATTGTTTTAAAAACCACTCATTAGCTACAGGCTTTCGAATAGACAGGCAGGCAGCAGAAACCCCTAGAAAGAACAACAGGAGAGAAACAGCACTCAAGGCTAAAGCCTTAAGTTCAGACCTGGTGAGGAGAAATAGCATGGGCTAGAAAGAACTCAAAGACTAAATCCACTTGACAATTATGAATTCCATCAGAACATGAGGAACTGTCGGAGAATTCATGGTTGGAGGCTTGGCTAGAATGTGAATGCATTGGAGCATTGTGAGTAAAGTTAAAAATCTCTATTGGGCAAAGGGAAAAATCTACATTAGTGTTTTGAAACTTGAAAGGGTTCAGAAAAGACTTACAAGGATGTTGCCAGGGTTGGAGGATTTGAGCTATAGGGAGAGGCTGAACAGGCTGGGGCTGTTTTCCCTGGAGCGTCGGAGGCGGAGGGGTGACCTTAAAGAGGTTTACAAAATTATGAGGGGGATGGATAGGATACATAGACAGTCTTTTCCCTGGGGTAGGAGAGTCCAGAACTAGAGGGCATAGGTTTAGGGTGAGAGGGGAAAGATATAATAGAGACCTAAAGGGCAACTTTTTCACGCAGAGGGTGGTCCATGTATGTAAATGAGCTGCCAGAGGAAGTGGTAGGGGCTAGTACAATTGCAACATTTAAAAGGCATTTGGATGGGTATATGAATAGGAAGGGTTTGGAAGGATATGGGCCGGGTGCTGGCAGGTGGGACTAGATTGGGTTGGGATATCTGGCCGGCATGGACAGGTTGGACTGAAGGGTCTGTTTCCATGCTGTACATCTCTGTGACTCCATGACTCTATGGTGCGCAAAACGGAGTGAGAAGATTTGAAGTAAAAAGGACAATGGGCATTACCACCACAGCGAGAGGACACCATGAGGTAGGGTGAACATTAGAAATATCAAGGGCCATAGAAGTGCTTTGTAATGAGGCTGAAGCACATGGGGCATAACAAAGCGACAAAGAGACAATTTATAAGGAGAAAAGATAGTTAGAAATACTGTTGATGCGACAATAAGAACAGAAGATGCATTATTCATGTTTAACTACAGTTCTGGCAGGAAGAATTTATTAAGGGACAAGCATTATGTACAGAAATTTAGAGAAAGGCTCAGATGTTGAATATTAGGCAGCGAGAGGTGGCAAATAATCCTTTTTGCCTGCAAGAAAACTGCAAACTGACATTTGGCTTGTAGAAAGTGGGAAACCTTCACTTTGACCCAAAAATGTGGACAAGCTTCCTGTTACCAGTATAGATTCTAACATTACTATTTAACAGAATGAATAGCTTTACAAGACAAGAATATAGCACTGCTATACTGCACAGCCTAAGCATTTTAAAGCAAGGGAAAAAAGCCAGTATTGCTCGTTAAAGGGTTTTCAAGGGAACAAAATTACAGCAGCATTGATACTGCAAGATTAGAAAGCTTGAAAGCAAGAAGAATACATAACTAAATTAGGAAGAGTTTGCAGGAAAAATAATACTATCTGCAAGATTTAAAACCAGACACAGGCCAAATAAAATGCAGGATTGAACATCTTGGAGAAAACAGTTATTAAGCTACAGAGTTGTATCAAACTTAAATATTAACTTACAAACTGATTTGATTTATTTATTGTCACATGTATCTTGTTATAAAAATAGTGTAAAGTATCGCCACTCTCTGGAATGATCTTAAAACAGAGAAAAATAAATGTAACATAGAATATGAAGAAAAGTGAAGAAAGAAAGTGCCCAACTTTACAGTCCTTCTTGTTAAGACATAGGCCATGTGTCTGGTTGCCAGGCAGGAATGCCTTCGCCATGCTTTTACCCCGGAACAAAAATTGTCACACCTCAGCACAATCTCCCCTCCACCAGTACCCTTGCCACTATGTATTCTTGCTGGACTTTGCCAATGCAGATGCTATTGATGCTGCTAGGTACCGCACCAGCCCAAACTCGACTGCTGCTGCAATGCATCTGCTTTGGGCCCACCTCAGTCAAGCAGCTGCTGCAATGTCACCAGGTCTCGTACTGTGCCCAAATACACCTCTGCTGTTGCCTCCGTGAATCTACTCAGAATGTCGACACCACTGGGAATCCAAACCCGCCTCACAGCAGCAGCCATGAGTTGGCACTAGGACTGCCTCGATGATGCAGAAGCCACAGAGAAACCAAACACACCTCTGATGTCACCTCAACAAGTCCATGCTGCTAGACCTACACAAGTCCATGCTGCCAAGCCTACTCAAGACCACGCTGCTGAGCCTACTCAAGTTTGTGCTGCTGTGCCTGCTCTCGAGTCCACGCTGCTATACGTACACAAGACCACGCTAATAAGCCTACTCAAGTCAATGCTGCTAGGCCTATTCAAGTTCGTGTTGCTGGGCCTACTCAGTCCACGCTGCTGGGCCTATTTGAGTCTGCACTGCTGGCCTATATGAGTCTGCACTGCTAGGCCTACTTGAGTCCATACTGCTGGGCCTACACAAGTGCACGGTGCTAGACCTTACTAATCTGCACTGTTAGGCCTACTCGGGTCCATGCTGCTGGGCCTACACAAGTCTACACTGCTGGACCTACATGAGTCCACACTGTTAGGCCTACTCATGTAGGTACTGCTGGGCCTACACAAGTCCACAATGCTGGGCCTAGACAGGTCCATGCTGCAGGGCCTACTGGAGTCCATGCTGCTAGATCTATACATGTCTGCACTGTTAGGCCTACTCAAGTCCGTACTGCTGGGCCTACATGAGCCCACACAATGGGCCTACATGAGTCCACACTGCTGTGCCTACTCAAAGCCGATGCAAAGAGAAATAAAAGAGAGAAGAGAGAGAAAAAGAAAAGAAATAAAAAGAAAGAAAAGCTAATGGAGTGGATGAATGGTATCAGAAGCCCTACTCTGCTGCCATGTTATTGGAAGTCACCAAAACTGAACAAATAAATATGCCAATGCATTCAAAATGAACTCCATGTATATTATAAATCTCCAAAATATAAAAGAATGCACTGATAGTTTTGAAGAACTTTTACAAGCTTTTAACAATTTTGTTAATCTGAGAACAAATAAAGTTCTTGAAAGAGCAATTTTTGAAAAAAGGTCAAGGGGTGTTGTTTCACTGGTAGGGCCATCATTTATTATCCATCTCTAAGTGACTTTAGAATTACCATCTTGGAGCAGTAGTACAGTCCATTTTTTATAGATACATCCATAATGCTATTAGGGAGGCGTTACCATGTTTTTGACCCAGTGATGGTGAAAGGCCAGTGATTAGATAATGATTAAAGAGAAGCGTTCAGCGTCTAGAAGTATTCATTGATAATTTAATTTATGATCTTACCAGATTAGTGGTAAAACATTTCAATGGAGCTTTGAAATCAGAATTTATAAGTGAGAGAATTGTCGGAATTATTAATGAATCTTTGTCAGTCCTCAGGAGCTCTGACTATGCAAAAGGTTATTCAGATTGTGCTGGATGCAGAAATCAGGAAGAATTACAGATATATCCTAAGACACGAAGAGCAGCCTTATCACAGAAGAGAAACAGAGTCCATTCAGTTTAACAACCCTAAAGACTCAAGTAACAAGCTAACACAAATAAGAGGCCAAACACAGATACCAAGTATCAGCACTGTGGAAGGTAAAAGCTTTACAGGCACCAGAAATGCCACACTCTGCCAAAAAAATACAATATCTGTAAAACTAAAGGTCACTTAAGGAAGATTGCAGATGTAGATCTGATTTTCAAAGCAGAAAAACTTAAAACAAAGAACAAGTGTAAGCCCATTCAGTCCTTCAGGCCTGCTCCACCATTGCAGAAGATCATAGCTGATCTGATTCCAACCTCAACTCTCCGTGTCTGCCTACTCCTGATAATATTATATCCCCTTTGTAATCAAGAATCTATCTAGCTCTGCCTTAAAATTATTTAAAGATTCTGTATTCATTAACTTTTGAGGAAGGGAATTCCAAAGATTCTCAATCCTCAGAGAAAAAATTGTTTTCTCAACTCTGTTGTAAATGGATAACTCCTTATTTTTAAACTATGACCTTAGTTCTACAGTCTCTAATGAAAAGAGACATCGTTCAAACATTCACCTAGTCAAGTCCCCTTAAAATCCTCTATATTTGAATTTAGTTATTGCTGCTACTTCTAAACTCCAGTGGATGCAGACCTGTCCTGTTTAACCTTTCCTCATAATCCACTGAATCCAGGATTAGACTAGTAAATCTTCTATGAACTGTTCCTAATTAATGAACATCTTTTCATAAGCACAATGACCAGTTCTGTACAAAGTACACCAGATGTGACCTCATCAGTACCTCTATAACCAAGGTATAACTTCCCTATTCTTGTATTCAGTTACACTTGCAAAACGAAATAGCATTCTATTAGCTTTCCTTATTATGTGCAGTACCTTCTTACTAACCTTTACAATTCATGCACTGGGACATCCAGATCTCTCTGCAATCCGAAGCTCGGCAACGTCTGAAAAAAATCAAATGCCTACTCTTACAAAAATGTTAATGTTGCAGAACCAACTGCATTAGAGTTGTATACAATGTATTCCCAAGAGAAATTGGCTTGGGTTTGACAGAATATATTTGTGACAGAATATATTTGTGACAGAATATATTTGTGTGAGTTTGTCCACTTTGGAAGGACAAATAAGAATGCTGAATACAGGGTTAACGGTAGGGTTCTTAGTAAGGTGGAGGAGCAGAGGGATCTTGGGGTCTATGTTCATAGATCTTTGAAAATTGCCACTCAGGTGGATAGAGCTTGTAAGAAGGCCTATGGTGTATTAGCATTCTTTAGCAGAGGGATTGAATTCAAGAGTCGTGAGGTGATGTTGAAGCTGTATAGGATCTTGGTAAGGCCACATTTGGAGTACTGTGTGCAGTTCTGGTCGCCTCACTTTAGGAACGATGTGCAAGCTTTGGCGAGGGTGCAGAAGAGGGTGCGAGGGTGTTGCCTGGAATGGAGAATAGGTCGTACGAGGATAGGTTGAGAGTGCTAGGCCTTTTCACATTGGAACGGCAAAAATGAGGGGTGACTTGATAGAGGTTTATAAGATGACCGGGGAATAGATAGAGTAGACAGTCAGAGACTTTTTCCCCGGGTACAACAGAATGTTACAAGGGGACATAAATTTAAGGTGAAGGGTGGAAGGTATAGTGGGGATGTCAGGGATAGGTTCTTTACCCAGAGAGTGATGAGGGCATGGAATGCGCTGCCTGTGGGAGTGGCAGAGTCAGAATCATTGGTGACCTTTAAGCGGCAATTGGATAGGTACATGGATAGGTGCTTAAGCTAGGACAAATGTTCGGCTCAACATCGTGGGCCGAAGGGCCTGTTCTGTGCTGTATTGTTCTATGTTCTATGTTCTATGTCAATGGACATGTCATTAATTTTAAGCTTGATACAGGAAAAGAACTTCACTCTCTTAGAAGAAAAAAGATTCCCTTTTGAATCCTATATCTGAAGAAGCAGAATTTATAGCCAACAGAAGTGAAGCTACATAACATAGGTGACATAACTCTTAAGATTGATGGCATGCTACAAGCAACGCTGCAGCATCAAATAACTGAAGAGAGTTAAGAATGTATAATTGATTTATAATCAAAACACTTCACTTTTAAGTGACTTCTAACTCACTTTTTCAGTCACACCTTGATCTCAGTGTCTTTGAAGTGGCAGAAAGTGTTCAACAAGCTCAGGGGAGGATGGTAACTGTGCAACAGGGGATACACACTGTAGCCATGGCTGATGGCTCTATTACACAACCTCTTGACTGAGGCTGGGCTCTACATTGGGGAATCATTTATTATGTCCATTGCTCCCAATGCAGTCTCCTCTACACTGGGGAGACTGGGCGCCTTCTAGCAGAGTGCTTTAGGGAACATCTCCGGGACACCCTTACCAATCAACCACACCGCCCCATGGCCCAACATTTCAACTCCTCCTCCCACTCTGCTGAGGACATGGAGGTCCTAGGCCTCCTTCACCGCCGCTCCCTCACCACCAGATGCCTGGAGGAAGAACACTTCATCTTCCGCCTCAGAACATTTCAACCCCAGAGCATCAATGTGGACTTCAACAGTTTCCTCATTTCCTCTTCCCCCACCTCACCCTAGTTCCAAACTTCCAGCTCAGCACTGTCCCCATAACTTATCCGGACTTGTCCGGCCTGCCCAGCTCCTTTTCCACCTATCCACTCCACCCTTTCCTCCCTGACCTATCACCTTCATCCCCTCCCCCACTCACCCATTGTACTCTATGCTACTTTCTCCCCACCCCCACCCTCCTCTAGCTTATCTCTCCACGCTTCAGGCTCACTGCCTTTATTCCTGATTCAAAAAGATTCCCTTTTGAATCCTATATCTGAAGAAGCAGAATTTATAGCCAACAGAAGTGAAGCTATAAATTTCGCTGCACTTTGGATGCTGCCTGAACTGCTGTGCTCTTCCAGCACCACTGATCCAGAATCTAGATTGAGTGAAGCCCATTTTTCCACAGGGCCATTGTGCTGCAGGCATCTTGAAGATGAGGTTCTGATGCTTAGATCAGTCTTGAAGGTCAGAGTTCGTGGGGTATGGGGAAATGGTGCTTGCACTTGGTACCTACAGTGTGTGCCACATAAGGACTGATTATGAACCCTGCAGAATTGGAGCAAACAAAAAGGGATGTGGGGGATGCCGATGAGGAAATTGTGCGTGAGAATCATTTCCTTCAGCATGATGGAGCAGTGCAGCATTGGGTAGCCAGCCTGGGCAGGACTTAATGACATTCAGTTCCAAAATATGTGAATTGTTTGAAGTGATCATTCATTGACTGTAAATTTATTGTTGCTCGATAAGCAAGAAACCTTTGCCTGTCCCCAGGAGCAGATGCTTCTGTTTACTTTTTCTATTTTTCAATAAAAGTCAATGGCTCCCACATTGACCAATAACAAGATGCTTTGCTATGCTGGGTTTTCAGGAAATTGTAACAACTCCCCTACTCAGTGTTCTCAGATAGAACAGCAAAAGGCCGCGTAGCTTGACACTTGTATCTGCAGTTACAAGGACAGTCAATCAGGCAGGTGATGTTGAGCTTCAATTTGCAGTGAAATATCACCCATTCCATCTACATGTCTTCAGAAGCTGTTGTTTTTTTGTCTGTCTCTACTATGTCTACTGTGAAGGGTTACTCATGTCAGGCATGGGCTGACCTGATGCACAGCTGGGCTTTAAATGAGGTACCCAGCGATGGGAATCCCAGAAGGCTCTGGTAGAACCGAATACTTCGCTAGCTGGCAAGTGCACAATAGATGAGCATGATGCAATAGAAATGTGGTGCATATACTATAGGGTGAGCAGCGTAAAATTGCATGACATCACTCACTAGAAGTAAAAAATGAGGTCTGCAGATGCTGGAGATCACAGCTGCAAATGTGTTGCTGGTCAAAGCACAGCAGGCCAGGCAGCATCTCAGGAATAGAGATCAGGTCTTATTCCTGATGAAGGGCTTATGCTCGAAACGTCGAATTCTCTATTCCTGAGATGCTGCCTGGCCTGCTGTGCTTTGACCAGCACATCACTCACTAGAAGTCAAGGAAAGAAATCTTCTTTGGAATTCCCCGAAATTGGTAATTCATTGATTTTTTGCAAAATTCCATCCATTATATAACCAATATTTAAAAACATATAATGTGCCTTTTTTTCTGTGGGACAGGCAGAGTGGGCTAGGGACAATGCTATTGCTGAGACTTCATTGGGATTTCCCAAAGATCTGCAGACAATTGACTTTGAATGGAAGGTAGATTTTTCACTTTGTGTGATAATGTAAAATGAGTGAAAGCTATCAGCAGCCTGCCTTTTGTTTCATTCAGGCAAAAGTGAGGACTGCGGATGCTGGAAACCAGAGTTTAGATCAGAGTGGTGCTGGAAAAGCACAGCAGTTCAGGCAGCATCCAAGGACCAGGAAAATCAACGTTTCGGGCAAAAGCACTTTGTTTCTTTCAGTCATTCAAAGAGATGTAAAAGGGGGTTGCTGGTTAGCCCACTTTGCACTCTCACATAAAGTCAAAGCTATCTTGAATGTCAATCGGCTATTCAGGACATAACCAAGCTGGTCTCATTTTCACTACTCATGTTTGATAAATCACTGTATAGTGGAGCCCTGGATAATTATTCCCCGCGCGAGGCCAATTTTCATCCCATAATAGTGTCTCAGCTCAAAACAGCCAGTTCAATATATAGTGTAAATTACATTTGTGGCTTCCATGGTTTGTAAAATTCAGTTTAATTATAGACAGTAGTGTTACTACTGAGTGATTGTCTGAGTGGTTAGAGTCACTGCTGTAATAATTGTATGACAGCAGCAAGCATGATTGCACTTGTTTTTTTCAACCTGTTACTGATTAGTCAGACAGGGAGTGACTAAAGGGGAAGGTTAAACTTTTCTCAGACATAAACGTAATCATGAAACCTAATTAATCATTGCTTTGAATTTCATGTGACTGTATGAATCACATTGCAGCACAAGCTGAAAGTTTATAAATTATGACAATATGCATTTGAAACCCCATAGGGCTGAGGAGGCTCAGCTATTGAGTATATTTAGGAAAGAGATCAACAAATTTCTAAATATTAAGATTATCAAGGTACATGTAGATAACATTTGAAATTGGAATGAGGTGGAAGATCAACCATGATTTTATTGAATGGCAGAGCAGGCTTGACAGGGTGAATGGCCTACATGTGTTCGTGGTTTGCAATTTTCAATGTGGCCTATTGCTGGAATTTTTCCATTCGATGCAGGAAATGGCGGTTGGGACTAACCCATATGCCACAGTCCTGTCTTTATTCAAACAGTGTTGGCAGGTGGGATTTTGACCTCTTGGTGGACAGAACCAAGATGGCGATGGGGCAGATTGATGCCGAAATGGCCGTGTTAAAAGGCCAGCTTCATTTTCAGAAACACTGATCGATTTCTTCAGAAGCGAGTAAAACATCCCTCACCCTCATCCTAACCTTTTCGTTCACTTACCTCTCTTAGACCATCCTTGCTTTCTTACACAAGCAGCCCTTTTTATGCCCAGCCCCTCCAACCATATACCTACTATCTCGCTTTAACTCTAACCCCTCCCAGCTTTGCAGTATCCAGATAAAAAGAATTTACTAGTCCTATAATAACGTTGGGAATTAATTGAAAACTCATGACATTGTCAAATTAACTAAACAACACTTGACATGGCAATTGAAAAAAATGTTGTTTTTAAATGCTTATGTTGTCCAGAGATTGCTCACACTTCAAGATGTTACTTGAGCCCTAGCTGCTGGCTGAAGTTGGTTTGAGCTGGTTCAGCTAGGAGAGATAAATTAAGTGGGAAATCTTTATTTGATGGAACAGGAATGTGGTAATCCTAAAGGTGTCCTTGGAGTGAGCCTATAGTGGGAAGATACCAGTGCTCAGATGAGCTGAGGAACAAACAAAAACAAGACATCACAGTTTGGAAAGAAAAGGGAAAAGAATAAAAATGAAGGAGTTAGTGTGCCATCAGTGAGAACTCCTGACAGCAACCTTCATGAAGTGCACCTCCACACTTAGGTGTGGAGAAGACCCCCAAGACCTTGAAGAGATGCCTGACCAGCGTGAGCTTCTATTCTTGGGTCCTAGCTTTTATTTTGCTGATCGTTCTGGGAATGTCAAGATTAATGGATAGTGATGAAATGCATACTAGCTGTTAATCTTTTTGTGAACAACTGGTGTGAATTGTATAAATGCTTTAACTAAACCAATACAGGTAGTGCTTAGTTGATATAGACTTGAGTCGAGAGTATGGTGCTGGGAAAGCACAGCAGCTCAGGCAGCATCCAAGGAGCAGGAGAATCGACGTATTGGGCATTAGCCCTTCAACAGGAACTGTGCTTTTCCAGCATGCTACCTGACCTGCTGTACTTTTCGAGCACCTCGGATGCTGCCTGACCTGTTGTGTTTTTCCAGCATCACACTCTCAACTCTGATCTCCAGCATTTGCAGTTCTCACTTTCTCGTAGTTGATATAGACTTGAGAGTCTTGTCTTCTTTGTACTAAGCCAATAACTGTTATTGAGGGAGGCAACCAGGAGACACACATAAATTTGACAAAGCTGTCAATCTCACTTTCACCAGTATAGAATCAATTAATGCTTTGGAAGATGGCAGAAGATGAGAAATAAACAGAAGGAGAGTAGAAGCTCCAGATGGGGAGTCCTAATGCTGCCACCATCTTGACTGCCATTTGACCAATGCTGGTGAAAATTGATGGTTTCCCTGTTGTCAGAATAAATGATCTGGAAACCAAAATATTTAGAATTATTTACATTTTCCAATCACAGCACTGTCACCACTCACTTAAGCAAACACAGATATAGTTCAGGCTACAGACGATGTAGCACAATTTTACTAATCTTTTGTACTCTTCTCAAGTCTGACTCATAGCTGATGCGCTGTGATTTAGCAAGGCTTCCAAAACACAGCGGCCTTAAGATGTAAAGACTGTACCTTTTCATTTTTCTGTATACTTTATTGTGGACTGAAATATGAAAAGGAGTCTTTTAAAAACCAAGAATTGTTGAAGGATTGCTGCCCTTTTGAAAGCAAGTTAACTGACATTCTGTTTGTTTTGTTTTCTTTCTCTGCAGTTAAGAGCATCTCAAACCAGAAGGATGCCAATTTATTTTTCTCTCATCAATTATTACAAGCTGCTTTTAAGCAGCATGTGAGAGTCATATATGAATGAACCAATCACCCAATGCCTTCTGCAGGCAAGTGAAAGTACCTGGAGAAGGAAGAGCATGTAGCAACATGTACTGTCAAGCTGAAAGGATTGTCTCAGAGAACCCTGCGGACAGAGGCCATTGAACTGCCTTTCTAGTCTTTCCCTCCATCCATAACACCCACGTTGCTTTTCCATCTGTGTTTGTGGGGGGAGAGTATAAATGGGTAAGAGCTTTAACTAGTAGCATTATATGCTGATGGCTCATTATTGTTTACCTGCAGATCCATACTATTCGTTTGTAATAAATAGTAGTTATTGTTAGGTCTGGTCCATACTTTGTCAATCTGGACTGAGAAGAAAGGCAAAATGGGGAATTTTGGATACTTTTCTGAAATCTTAAACCTTTGTGATGAACCTGGGAATAGTGGGGCTTGGTTTCCAGTATGCTACCCGAGTGAGGTGTGACAATGAAAACTGCAGAATGGAAGAGCCCATTTCTACAATAGTGCTGACTTCTACATTGGAGTATGTGGAGTTCTTGACTGGACAAGAGAAAATAGCCAACATTGGAAATTGGGGTGGAGCTTCCAGATATTTACTTAGTTGCCATTTTACTTTCCTGCCTATTTAGTCCCTAATGGAACCATGGCTTTGGCAGTCAAAGCTCTCTGAGAAGATAGAACTTTCTGGTACTTTTTGCCAAGAAGGGAGCTTTCCATTTTATTGAAGATTTTATTTTTGGAGCATTTCACGGAGAAAGAGGTTTGTTGCTATGTTGCAACATCTGGTTAAGATAAACTGGAAATTTCCAATCAGTTCAATGAAATAAAATGGACAATTCTGAATCCTGTTTATAATGTATAGGATAAAAAAAAGTTCATAATATACAAGATGCTGTCATTCAACAAGACCGATGAATGGGAAATAAATTTAAATTAGCTTAGAAATTGTCTACTTCTATTATTCAAAATTTAACTGAGCACTTCATGGGAATATTTATGGGATCAATAAGCAAGACTTACCATGACAGCAGATCGCGTGGCCCAAGTACATACAAGCAACAATAGCAGTAACCACACTGGCTAATCTACAGTGCTGTTTGTTTTATTTCCGGCAATCCGGTTTATCCTGAGAAGTTGTAGGATCAGCTATCAATATAACAAGCAATTATCAAAACTTCTGTAATATCATAGCACAGATGTTTCCTTCGTAATTTTATGATGGAGCAGAGCAGTTCTTGGAGGAAATCGAAAGCATACATGTTAACCTGGAACACTAGCAAAAAACTGAACAATCAAAAAGACTGTTAATTTCATGAAACTGGTAAGACAGAGGCACCCTTGGATTTAAGCCCATAAGAAATGCAATTAGGCAACCACTTCCAGGTAAACACTAGTGCCTACCTGCAGGGTGCAGGGGTTGTTGTGTGGGCTAGAGGGGGATGGGTGGAGGAGAAGGAAGTCATTCTCCATAAGTACTCTATTTCTCGCTATGGTAGCATCATCTCCAAAAAGTAATTGCAGTTCAGAAATTACCATCAGTAACTTATTTTAAATTGGGTCAAAAAAAATCACCAAACTTTGATGTTGGAACTCAACTGGTTGCCTTACAAGGTAGATTTTGCAATATTTGTTAGCTATAGAAATATAACACTCTTTTCCAGCTTTTCCAGTCAGCCCAGGACCCTCCCTTATCTTGAGTCATCACTTTCACAAGCTATAGAAAGTAAGATAGCTTGAAAAAATGATTAACTAGTGGTAGAAACCTAATTCTATCTTTGTGACTTCTTTTTCACAAATGGTGTTTACCTAATTTTTAGGTTGCATCAAATGTAATCTGATTCCTGCCCCATGTTGATCCAAAAGCAATAAACGTGGATTGACCCCATATTTTTCACATTTAAAGAAAACACAACTCTCCACAGGAGTGACTTTGTAAGACTCTGTACTGCCATTTAAATTTCTTTTTATACGTTTCCAATATTTGCACACTGAAAGCTGACATTTGGCTTTCATGTGTGATTATTTTGAAACAGTATTGATCATGTAGGCCAAAATCCTATCAAACTCCAGGTTGTTCTGCCAGTGGGGACTGAGAGTAGGATTTGAGTTCATTGGGTGGGGTGGGAAAGTTGCTGGTGGGTGGAGAAAGTGGGACCCCGAGTGGAACTTATTTTGGCAGCAGACAATAGAAAGCCATGCCTTGCACCTCCTGTCGAATTGAGGATAGCAATTAGCATCTCGGGACAGCCAGCCCAATCAGAATAAGCACCACTGAAAGAAGTGGCCATTACTGAGGCTGCAACAAGAGGAAGAAGTCACTTCCATGTTGCAATTCTCTCAAAGATCAGGTAAGGCCCTTTAACAGTGCGGGTCTCAGGCAGGCAGACTATAGTGATCAGTAACTTGAACCCTTCAGCAGCATCTCAAAGTTGGAGTGTTGGATATTGTCACCAGCAGATTCTTTTGTGGGCCATGGTTTGGTCATTAATGAAGGTCACTTTTGCAGAGACTGCAGTATCCCTGTGTGCATCGGGGGAATAAATCGGGTAAAATATCGGCACAGCCAAGAAGCAGCTATGAGTTAATTATTGTTCACTTACGTCCAGTCAACAGGAGGCTGTGCCATTGGCATTCCCACCAATGAGGATATCCCATGATGGCAGGAAAACCTTAGGCTCTCCTAGGGTGATGCCTATTGCAGTTATTTTATAAGGTTTCCTTTCTACTAGCCTATGGCCTAATAAAATCAAGACCTTATTCTTGGCCTTTCCAGAACCTGCTGAAAATGTGTTGCTGGTTAAGGAACCTGATCAATGACATGGGAAATAAACTCCAAGATCCTGATCTAATGTTTTAAACAATAATCTGAACTTCAATCAGAAAAACAATAAAGGAAACTAAGTATTATCCATCTTAGGAAGGGTAAAACTTACAGCCCAGATACAGCCTATTTGGCTCTCTATTGCTTTAGTTCTACTCGAGCTGAAAATGTGTTGCTGGAAAAGCGCAGCAGGTCAGGCAGCATCCAAGGAGCAGCAGAGTCGACGTTTCGGGCATGAGCCCTTCTTCAGGAATGACTCATGCCCGAAATGACGACTCTGCTGCTCCTTGGAAGCTGCCTGACCTACTGCGCTTTTCCAGCAACACATTTTCAGCTCTGATCTCCAGCATCTGCAGTCCTCACTTTCTCCTTAGTTCTACTCGAGCCTGATGCACCTTTTTATCAAGTCACTCTGTCACCATTCTCTTCTATTCCGTTCTGCCTTATATACTTGTCAACTTCAGCTGGAATCTCTGTGCTAGTCACCCAGCCACCCTATGTGGTAACAAGTTCCACCTTCTCAGCATTCTTTGAGTAAAGAATTTTCTTCTGAATTCCATATTAGCTTTCTTAGTGATTATCTGAGATTTATGGTCCTGAGGTTTGGATTTCACTGTAAGTGGAAACAGCTTTTTTAAGCCCACCCTATCGAATCCTTTCATAATTTTAAAGCCTCTATCTGGTTGGTTTTCAGTCTCCAGTTTTGTCAGGAAAGGATTCCCGAGCCTGTTCAATCCTTAATCCTGAATTAAACTGTGAACACCATAATGCTACCTAATGGATTTATATGTAGAGCTAAATCTTGTTGAATATTCTTTCTTTCACATTAGTACTTATGTTGATCTGTCCAGTACAAAGTACCATTCAGTTGAATGACATTAAATCACTGAATTCCACAGTACAAATTCACTGCAAGATGCCAGCTTCCTAGAACAAAAGCACGTGGCCTAAAAGTTCCCTCTGCAAACCTAGGGCAGCATTTGAAGTTCAGGGAAACACTCTGTTTTTGATTAAACATAATTTTAAAAATAGTTAGGATACAAGATTTGGCTCTGTAGTTGATTTTGCTAATTCGGGAGCCAGCGGTGATAGAAGTTCAGATGTGACCTCCAACCACTTCTGATGCAGCCCCCACTGAGTGTCCTGTTAGGAAGAATGATAGCGCTGGTATGGGCAAAACATGACATCAGTCAGCACTCAATGTTGATTTGAAACCCAATCTGGCAGTTTGGACTTTGCAAGTCCTGTCAGCGTTGTCTCATAAACGTGGGCAGTGCGTTTGGGCTCCAATTTCCTTTCTGCAACCCTCCAATAACACAGTTTGAAGCCATTAGCATGCAGCTTTCAGATGGTGGGGCTTTCAATTTTCTTTTTGTCACTGCAGAGTTTGTAGAACTCCTGTTAGGCGGTAGTTGGAAAAACTGTCAAAACCTGTTTCCGAACATTTGCAAGGTGTACGGTGGATTTGAAAGCTCTTGAGCACAAAGCATGCTGTCCATTAGGGGGTGATAGTTACAGTCCACCTTGGACTGTATCACAGCGGGGACAAGGAACACAGGCAACAGAGAGGGTAAGTGCAGAGGTTGAAGCAGGAAGATACAGATAAATAAATGCAACTTACCAGCATACAGTAATTTGTGTTTACTTATCTCAATACCTTTGAATTATTTCAGTGAAGGGATCCTGGCTCCCTGGTAAATAAAAGCTTTTTCTCCTTTCCAGCTGATAACCAAGGCAGTCATGCCTTGGAGAATCTGGGAGTTCCCTCGTTGGAGTGCAGTTCTCTATCCCTCCTTTCTCCCTTCTGAAAAGATCGACCACAAACAGTCCAACCCCTGCAGCAGGACAAATGGCAGTCTTTAAGAAGTGCAGATGGACTTCCAGAAATACCACTAGCGTTAACAGATATTAGCCCCTCTGAAGAGTATGCAGTCAACTGAATATTTAGCATGGTGTGTTGCAGGCCCTGTTCATGAGCTGCACAGTAAGCACGACATTTCTTTATCCCTGCGAATACCCAGCAGACCAAATCTAATTTCTAGCCCTTACCCAGGTTTGGAACATATTCTATATTTGAGCCAGTTGTCAGGAAGTGTTAGCAGGTCACTTTAGGAAAGAAAATTAAAATCTCAGAGGGGGTGCCAAGTAGATTTACAGGAATGATACTGTAATGGATACACCTCAGTTATTTGGAGAGACCAGAGAAACTAGTTCTGGTTGAACGTTGACCTGAATTGTTTCTCTTTCTGTTTCTCTCTGTATAAATGTTACCGGATTTGCTGAGTATTTCCTGTAATTTTTGTTGTGAACTGGACTTTTGAAATTGTTCTCCATAAAGCAGCAAAAATTTTAATAAGATTGAAATTTCAAAATCATGAAAGATTTTGCTAGAGTAAGTAAGGATGATTGATTCCAGCAGCCAGGAACCAGTGGACACTCAATTACTATTATTGACAAAATGATCATGCAGAGATAAAAAATGCTCATAATGTGGTAAGATCCACATTATCATTGATTATGCTGAAACTTTTAATGAAAATTTGGAAAGTCACAAAACGTAACCGTGTCTATTTTCTTGAATTAATCTCCATCAATGCAACTACTTAATAATTTCAGGGAAAGCTGCTGACAGTCTGTTAAAGAATTGTTCAGTTTGTTTGGGCAGTTTTTAAACTTAGAATATGAGACTTATGTTGTGGTTTGCTGCTGTTTATTCTCTTTTCATTAATCCTCCTTAATTCTTTTACATGATGTGGGAATCACCAACAAAGCCAGCCCAGCACTAAGTCCCTGTCAGAATATAATGATGAGCAGCAATCTTAAACCTTTGCAGTCAATGTTGTCAAGCTACTCTGAGTGCCGTGTTTGTGTTTTTCTTAACATCATAGGTACGACCATTTGTCTCACTGTTTGTTGTGTCTCTTCAGTCAGTCCATTGTTCCTGAGTGTGCATTCTAGTGCTGCTAGGAAGTCTGCTGTCTTGGCATCCCTGTGGTTGTAGTTGAGTCCCTTGGCCAGTATAGTACTTTCCATGTCTGTGAGCTGTCTGTGGGAGAGGTTTTTAACCCAGGTGTGTGTTGTAGTGTCCTCTTTTTTGTGTGTTAGTTTGGCCATTTTTTCTTTTAGTGCCGACAAACACATAACCTCAACACCAAGGAGAGGGAAGCACTGAAAGCACTAAGAAATGATAAGAACATAATCATACTACCAGCAGATAAAGGCAGAATGACTGTCATCCTAGATAAATCAAATTACATCAAAAAAGCACAACACCTACTGGCAGACACTAACACCTACCAAATGAAGGATTCTGACCCCACACCACAACTCACCAATAGAATAAATAACACACTAAGGAATCTACAAAAAAACGGACAGATAACCAAAGCTGACCTACGAAGAATGAAACCGGAAAGCAACAACACCCCCAGATTCTATGGACTACCCAAAGTACACAAACCAGACATCCCACTCAGACCCATAGTATCACTACCAGGGACACCAGCATACAAACTGGCCAAAGAACTACAACAGAAACTGAAATACCTGGTCAGCGGATCCAAACACTCCATACAATCAACACAGGAATTCTTGGACACCATCAGGAATACACACATAGACAAAGAAGAAACCATGATCTCATTCGACGTGACGGCACTGTTCACTTCGATTGACAAAACCCTAGCCAGAGAAACAATAGCCAACCTACTGGACATACAGAACAGAAAACAGGAGACGGAACCTATCAACAAAGACGGCATACTTAAACTACTGGACTTGTGCCTCACTACACACTTTACATTCAACAATCAGATATACGAACAAATCAACGGAACACCCATGGGATCACCAATCTCGGGACTCATAGCAGAGGCAGTTATGCAAAGGTTAGAACAAACAGCCCTACCACAAATTCAACCCAAACTCTGGGTCAGATATGTCGATGACACGTTTGTAATCATCAAAAACACGGAAATAGAAAAAAACACACCGGATCATCAATGTCACACTCACAGGAATCCGATTCACGAGAGAAGAAGAAAAGGATAGCCAACTCCCATTCCTAGACGTGATAGTACAGAGAACACCGAACGGAGAATTCACCACAAGGGTACACAGGAAAACAACACACACAGACCAAGTCCTAAACTATGAAAGTAACCACCCCAACACACACAAACGAAGCTGCATCAGGACACTATTCAAAAGAGCCACAACACACTGCAGTACACCAGAACTGCGAAAAGAGGAAGAGGAACACCTATACAAGGTATTCGCCAAAAACGGATACCCGCGCAACTTTATCAACAGATGCCTAAGAGATAGACCACGGAACGAGAACATGCCACAACCAAAAGGACTAGCCACACTACCATACATCAGGAGCGTTTCAGAACTGACAGCCAGACTACCGCAACCCTTAGGACTCATAACGGCACACAAACCAACAGCCACGCTCAGACAACAACTTACTAGAACAAAGGAGCCAATACCCAACATGAGCAAAACTAATGTAGTTTACAAAATACCATGCAAGGACTGCACAAAACACTATATAGGACAAACAGGAAGACAGCTAACAATCCGCATACATGAACATCAACTAGCCACGAAACGACACGACCAGCTATCCCTAGTAGCCACACACTCAGACAACAAGCAACATGAATTTGACTGGGAAAACACTACTATCATAGGGCAAGCCAGACAGAGAACAGCCAGGGAATTCCTAGAGGCATGGCATTCATCCACAAACTCCATCAACAAACACATCGACCTGGACCCAATATACCAACCACTACAGCGGACAGCTGAAACTGACACCTGGAAGCGGCAAGGACAGACCACTATAAATACCTGAAGAAACATCAAAGAAGCGCTTCGCAGGAGGCTCCAGAGCACTGATGATGTCTCCTAGCCAGGGGACGAAACGTTTGCAACAAAAACTTCCAGCTCGGTGAACAGAACCACAACAACGAGCACCCGAGCTACAAATCTTCGCACAAACCTTGAATAAATATTTAAAGTTAGTGCCTCCTCCAAATCCATGCCATGAACTCAGCTCATGGTGGCATGACGATTTATAACTGTGAATTGATATTCAGTAGCTAGCTGTTGGAAATAAATAATTTAACTTCAGTGGAACAAATCAAATGTAACTCTAGTGACAGTGTTTTGTAGTCATCATTTATACCTTTGAATAAATTATAATAATTTATGGAATAAGGGCAGTATGGTGGCTCAGTGGTTAGCACTGCTGCCTCACAGCACCAGGGACCTGGGTTTGATTCCAACCTTGAGTGACTGTCTGTGTGGCGTTTGCACATTCTCCCCGCATCAGTGTAGGTTTCCTCCAGGTGTTCCAGTTTCCTCCCACAGACCAAAGATGTGCAGGTCAGGTGAATTGGCCTTGTTAAATTGCTCAGGGATGTGTAGGTTAGGTGCATTAGTCAGGGGTAAATGTAGAGTCAATAGGGTAGGGGAATAACCTGGGTTATGACAATGTCATCCAAGGTTGGAATCAAACCCAGCTCCCTGGTGCTGTGAGGCAGCAGTGCTAACCACTGAGCCATGCGCCACCCTTATTACACAGGTTATTGTAATTTATTCAAGGGTATAAATGATGACTACCAAACACTGTCACTAGAGTTACATTTGATTTGTTCCACTAAAATGCTACTTAATACATTTTGAATAATTTCCACTGAGGAAATAGCTTTAATTCTTCAACAGTTTTAAAATATACAAATAATCTATAGGAAAGCTTACATAGTTATTTATAGGACAATTAGCAAAGGTCCCAATCACATTCAGGTTATTGCTGACTTCTGGGAATGAGTGTATGAAGCAAACATGGATTAAAAATAATTGCTAATAATCAATAATTGTTCTGCTTTTCTATGTGCTCATGAAAATCGCCTTGAGTTTTGAGTTATGCTGATAAAAAAATCTAACACAGACTTTAATAATTTCTATGCTTACTGATTTCAAAGAAGTTAATAGCAAATATATTGAAAATATTTATTTCAAGGACAGAATTTCCAGAACCCATGCTTAAAACTTTGATTGTTATGAGTTAGTGTAAGGCTGTCCCAATCCATTATAATGCTGGGGACAAAATCTAAACTTCAGAGAAGTAAAGTTGCTGTCCTCAGCAAGAAGATAACTTACATATAATTCTAACAAAATTGAGACCAATAAGACAATACGATCATAGGAAATAGGAATTGGAATAGGCCATTGGCCCCTCAAGCTTGCTTTGTCATTCAATAGAATCATAGCTGATTTGTCGTTCCTCATTCATTTCCCTGCCCACTCCCCATCATTCTTGATTCCCCTGTTGATCAAGAATCTATCTACCTCTGCCTTAAACATACACAAGGACTCACAATAGTATTAATGAGAATCCAAAGAGATTTACATATATGTTAAGGACAAAACGGTAACTAGGGAGAGAATAGGGCCCCTCAAAGATCAGCGAAGAGGCCTTTGTGTGGAGCCGCAGAAAATGGGGGAGATATTAAATGAGTATTTTGCATCAGTATTTACCGTGGAAAAGGATATGGAAGATATAGACGGTAGGGAAGTAGATGGTGACATCTTGCAAAATGTATAGATTACAGAGGAGGAAGTGCTGGATGTCTTGAAACAGGTAAAGGTGGATAAATCCCCAGGATCTGATCAGGTGTACTCGAGAACTCTGTGGGAAGCTAGAGAAGTGACTGCTGGGCCTCTTGCTAAGATATCATCGACAGTCACAGGTGAGGTGCCGGAAGACTGGAGGTTGGCTAATGTAATGCCAATTTGTAAGAAGGGTGGTAAGGACAAGCCAGGGAACTATAGACCAGTGAGCCTGACGTCAGTGATGGGCAAGTGTTTGGAGGGAATCCTGAGGGACAGGATGTACATGTATTTGGAAAGGCAAGGACGGATTAGGGATGGTCAACATGGCTTTGTGCGTGGGAAATCATGTTTCACAAACTTGATTGAGTTTTTTGAGGAACTACCAAAGAAGATTGATGAGGGCAGAATGGTAGATGTGATCTATATAGATTTTAGTAAGGTGTTCGACAAGGCTCCCCTGGGAGATTGATTAGCAAGGTTAGATCTCATGGAATACAGGGAGAACTAGCCATTTGGATACAGAACTGGCTCAACGATGGAAGACAGAGGGTGGTGGTGGGGGGCTGTTTTTCAGACTGGAGGCCTGTGACCAGTGGGGTGCCACAAGGATCGGTGTTGGGTCCTCTACTTTTTGTCATTTACATAAATGATTCAGATACGAGCATAAGAGGTAAAGTTAGTAAGTTTGCAGATGACACCAAAATTGGAAGTGGAGCGGACTGCAAAGAGGGTTACCTCAGATTACACAGGATCTTGACC